>NW_024573002.1:0-31278 GCF_018153835.1 Drosophila eugracilis | reverse complement strand
TGTGCGAACGTCGTTTGTTAGAATTTGAAGTGTTTTTTTTATATTAATTAATTAATTAATCAATATAAACATTAGCGATTTCATCGCTGAAAGCGTCTTTTCGCGTTGTTTTGGTTTACGAAACCAGTCACTGCACTTTTTTGGATTATTGAATACTTTTTTTTTCCCGGAGCATAATAAAATACACGTCTGCATACGGCGACGGGTTAGGTTAGTTGATGTTATAGTAGTAATAGTAATAGTTATTGTTTTATAAATAACTTTCTTTAATTTTTTCCAATAATTGGAATTCTTGCCAACTTGTTCTACTTAACTACCCCACACTGTAATCATATGTTTATATTTTGAATTCGCCTTACGCACTCTTATACATGCAGCTCACACATGTACATATCTCTCTTTTGTAATCTCGAAATCGAACATTAAAAATCAGTGCATATTAGAAATCGAAACAACTCGGACGTTTACTCTAATTACTCTGCATTCGGCAGAGTCCGCACAATCTGATCGCTTTGGTTTTCTCTCTGTCTCTTTACTGGATCATTTGGAGAAGTATTTGCTCTGTTAGACTTTGAAGGTTGGAAGTTCAAAGCATTTTTTTGTCTTTCTTGGTTTAGGTTGTTCCTAAGAGTTTGATAATTTAATGGTTGATCTGTGGGATTCGATCTATTTAAATTTGTGAATTCTGAGAAGTCGAAGAATTATATGAATTTTAATTTCTTTGATTGTAATACTTTTGATTATTTCCCTGATTTTTATTTCCCTATTCCTAAGATTATTTGTGGCTCGTTTTAATTTTGGGATAGTCGTTATGTCTTTTCTGGCTAATGTCATATAAATTCTATTAGAAAGTTTTTTGTTAATTGTATTACAAATTGTTTTTTCAAGCATTCTGCCAAAATGTATTTTGTCGATATTGATGTAATTTAATATTTATTTATACATATATAAAATGCGTAAATAGCGCCCGCGTTAGACCAGCGACGTGTGTGTTCTCTCGTTTATCGAAACCGACTGCCTTGCCCTATTCTCCGCTCGCGCTTCCGTGCTCCCTCGCATCGTCCCAAAATACGAGAGCGATCAGCTGATCGCTCCCAGCTTCCAGCACACAGGGACAATCAGTAAACTTAACACTACGAGTAACGGGTATAAAAAGCAAATAAAGAGGGAATTTTGGATTTAATAATATATAATAAATAAAAAATTGTAAATCAAATTATTAATAAATGTCAAATAGTCATTCAAAGGTATGATTCAATTTATTTATATCCGTTGTAAGAATGAATCTTGGAAACTAATAGTGTATTTAAAATGGAACACTTTTTTGATATGATAACAAAGAGAAATATTTTAAATGGTAATATAGGAGCGGAGTGTGGTAAACTTCACAGGTTTTAGGATCACTGTAATACTGATGGTAACACTCTACGTCTAATTTCCCATTAAGAACAAAAAATAATCTCCTTTGATGATTAAAAAAAAGAAAAAGAAAAAGCAAGCTCCATTTCAGTTTATTGGTTCTCTATGCCACAAACACGTAATGGACCATAGAGCTAGAAAAAAACTTAAAAATTAAAAAAAAAATCTTTTAGATAATCAGCAAAATACTTAAGAATTAAAAAATCAGACATCGCCGGTAAAGCCACATTTAAATATATGTCGCAGCGTGATTCCTACTATTCATTTTCAGAGACAACCTGAATTCGGGGAATTACACCCTTTTGTGTTGCTGGATGATATTTAGAGAAAAGGACGGCAGCAGACGCAGAGACACTTTGGTGCTGAGTGAGTTCCGATCTTACATATCAATAGTCTTTTGTAAAACAGAGAGTACTATGCTTTGAGGACTTAAGTGAGTATGCGACATGTGAGTACATACGACACAAGAGAGTGGATGAAATAGTCAGTTGAGCTTGATTATTTAAAACGGACGTAACTCGCTGTTCTGTCGTTGAGAAATTACGGAAATATGGGAAAAGCACCCCGGTCGGCGACATAAGTAGTGTGTTTTCGCTGGTTCTGGCACAGATTTACGGCTATTAACCTGTCACATTAGTGATTAAAACATGGTTTCCCCACCCCGAAACCCATTATCCGTTGTCTCCTGTGATTAGGATTTCTCCTTACCACCCCGCAGGTCCTTTTTAGTCAGTATGAATACTGGCACAGACACCATAAATTATAGTTTTTAAATTCAGTGCACGTGTAAGAAATGTCCAGTAATAAAATGTGACGATTTTGTCATGATTACTTTTCCGACCCCCTATCCTTATTTAAGAATATTGAAATGTATTCCTGACCCTAATTAGAAGGATTGGGAACGTCTTAAGGGGTTGAATTTTCTCAAAACACACTGTCAATTTCTATATATGTAAGCCTCTGTCTACGTGTGTGCGTGTGTATGGTTGAGTGGGAACCCCAGATGACATGTAGAACCCATGAGGAAAAACCATGCTCGCACCGTAATAAAATGTGTGTTTTAGTATTTCTCTCTATTCCAACACATAGATAAAAAGGATACAAGAGGTTGTGATTTTGAGTGTAGTCATTGTTTCCCAGCGCTATGTAATTTCACCCCTAATAAAAGATCACTTCACACGCATGCATCTGATTTGTAAACATCTTGTAAGAGCATGTTACGGCATCCGTTGCACACGCGCTGAATGCGGTTGAGTTTCGGGGGTAGTACACATCATAATAGATGAGTGTATACGTGTACGTGTGCATGTGAGTCTATATATAAGTATTTCCCTTCCCTTATTCATAAAAAGTAAGAAAACAAGTTTTTCTTTAGATAAAACGTTAATTTATTCATTATTGATACAATGAATTCATTTTTCTAGCTCCATTCCTTCGATTTACGTAAAAAAGGCATGCGCACGTTTCCAATCTCGAATCGGTTTTACAGAATGTAAAGTGTTCACCATATTTCATTGTTTTCAGATCTCGTGCACCTTGATTCATGAACATAATTTTGGTTTTATGAAGGTATTGGAAACATCTTCCCATTGAATTGTAAGAAAATTGATCAATTTCTTCAAGAAATTTCATTATTTATCGAAATATTTTTTGTGAAACAGGTCTTGTCCCAAGTGGTCTCAACTTCAAAATGAAGTGAATGCAAAAATATATTTTATTTATTTTGAACTACTTTAAAAAAATTTAGAATGTTGTATGCATTGTTTAGAGCACACACACCACCTTTGACATGATTTTTACAATAGGGAAATTAGTGTTGTGTTTCCTCTAAAGCTGTTTAATGACGGACACTGTACGTCCTCGACATTAATCAAATTTTGGTTTCCAAAAAATGATTGTAGAAAAAGTTTCTTTTCCATTCCCTTGCATATATTTTGTTTTCCAAAAGTTATTGCCTTAAGATATCATCGCGTTTGTGCAAAACTTTCGCCCCCATCGTTTCAAAAAATTTTATAATGCTTTTTTGTTAACCAGTTTGCGATCACGATTTTGTATTTTATAAAGTGAAATCATATGGTGATTCTATAATAAAACTATTATTCAAGTTTGGTTCCTTTTCAACTACTATTTAGGAATAAAATTATTGTTATTGTCAAAGAAACCTTGAATATCAATTGATATAATATCTTTAATTATTTTTAAAAAATATCAAACAACTCTTTGTATTAATCCGTTGAAGGGATTATATTCGACTAATCGATCGTGTATGAGTTGGCAATAAGCTTGGGTATTTTCATCACTTGGTGTCTTCAGTTCAGTTAAAATTCTCACGTCAATAGGACCAGATTTTACTATTGCATTTTGATATGATAGATCAATTACGATAATTGGAGCTTTCATTTTAAATTCCGATGGTGTTAAAAATGGTTGTGACTCACGATTGTAGTAACTAGATTGAAATCTTGAATACAATTCATATAGGTAAGCAAACTGATTCTTATTGAAGTCGACATTTAAATTATCATATGGGTATGAGTCAGAATTTAAATGTACCTTCAAGTTTGATAAATTATTTGTTTCCGTTCAGTGTGAACGTAGGAGTCCCAACTACGAAATGCAATAGGTAGATTTACACCACTTTTAATAATATCATACATCTTAATTTTTGCAATGTCACTGGGTGTCACATGAGGAAATTTCCAGCATTCCAGCTCTTTTTTTCAAAAACATTAACCTTTTTGTAGTCTTCAGCAACCCCCAATAAATTTTTTGACGGGACAAAAAAGTTAAAGTTGCTCCAGTTGAACTATCATCTCCACCACTCCATCCTGAATTTAATAGATTTTAACTTTGAAGGTTGTCAAGTGATGAAAAATTTTTAAGTGTAGTTCTCATACAGACAAATCGAGTTCTATCAATCTCGCATCCATTTATTTCGTACTTGATTTCATCAAAGAAGTAAGCCATACAATTATTTTTAAAAAAGTGGTAACGTTATCAGTTGTAGGGAGCCTGCTGTATCTTTTCTAATAATTCCTTGAAAGTTGAGGTAACTTTCATGAGGGAGAACATACAAGTCTTGATTGTGGATAGTAATTCGTTTGGTTTAAATGTTTGATTATACGATGAAAAGGTATAAAACTCTTTTTTCTAAATACTCTCATCCGAGTAAACTTTTTCTCGAACATTTAAAATTTCATTCATTGTTTTCTTCCAGTATGTTTTCATTATTTTTTACTTTGAAGCATAGAGACTGAAAATCCGGGAGAGCTTTCCCGGAAAAATTACTTATAAAATTTAAAGTAAAAAGAAAGCTAATAAAACGAAACGAAGTTGGTTCCAAAGTATTGCTGCCAGCTGCTTCGAGGTTCGATCGGTAATGTTCTCCCGAGAGCAGCATACCATTTCGCATAGCCACGAACAGAAAAGATTACCAGTTAGATCACAACAACTCGGCTATGCTCAATCTTGAGTGCAACTGATAACCTTTTGTACATTGGTTTAAGGTGATTTGTTTACATTTTGGCTGCATATATTACATTAATTCTTTATTATTTTCATCTATCCTTAAAACTAACAATAAAACTTAATCTACTGCTCCAACATTCCGGGCCCGTTGAAGGCCTCCGGCGCTTTAACCTCCTCGTTAGGAGCGCTGCTTACTGGCAGCAATGCCAGCTTGTGGATGGCGCGCTTGATGACGCCTCCTGACGTCCGTACCTCCGCCACACGCACTCTTCCGTCCTCACCGACTGTTGTTGCCACCACGCGGCCTGTAAGCCACCTTTGCGGGGGCATGTTGTCCTCGTGCACGAGCACCAGGCACCCGACCTCCAGATCGCGGCCCTCGACGCACCACTTGTTGCGATGCTGCATGATGGCGATGAGATCGGACAGCATTCGCCACCGCCTCAAATATCCGCAACTGGCCTTGCTGGAGATTCCCCCTGTGCCGAACTTTTGTGGCAGCGTGATCAGAGGCTGTCCGATAAACAGATTTCCTGGAGTCAGGGCCTCTCCATCGTTGGGATCGTTGCCTGGCGACGCGATTGGTCGAGAATTGAGCAGCGCTTCTACCTCGACAAGGTGGGTGCTGAGCTCGTCCGCTGTCAGCTTGGCGTTGCCGATTCCTCGTTGCCGAATACCACTCGACGCCTCTCTGAGCCGCGTCTCCTCTCAACTGTTCCTGACTGCGGTGAAACGCTGCCCTCAGATCCTTGAGCAAATTCTAAACCAAAATCAGCTCTTTGATATACTTGGACCATTCTTAGAAACGATAACTTTAGTTCGTTAGCCGAAATAACAATATCGCGATTATTTTTCTTCCCTTGAATAAACATGAACATTTACATATGCCATAATCGTCATTATTGAATGACGAACATCTTTCAACAAGCTCAATGAAGACATTCGGTTGATTTGTTGTGACGGAACATACTGCCACGCTTTTTTTGTTCTCGGACAACTGTAACTCCGGTGAAACTTCAGTCTGATGAGAACGAGGCCACTCGTTAGGATGTCGGAGTAAAAATTCTGGTCCACTTTTCCATAGCGTACATTTTAAACCCTCTATATCTGTTCCACGTGATACTAAATCGGCTGGATTATCTTCCGTGGGTACATACCGTCAGACAACATTATCTGAGAGCTCTTGATTTTCAGAAACTTTATTCGCAACAAATGTAGCTAGAGTGGACGGATCCCTCTTTAGCCAGTATAAAGTGACTTGGGAATCCGACCAGAAGTTGATGCTTTCAAACTCTAATTTGTTAAGCAAGGGAAATTCTTGAGCCCATAATTTGGCAAGCAGATACGCTGCACACAGCTCGAGCCTTTGAATCGATTTGGTTTTGAGGGGGGACACTCTCGACTTGGCGGTCATAAATGCAACAGCCATAGGCGTGGCTCGATGCATCAGCAAGTCCGTGGATTTGAACACTGTCATAGGAAGACAAACAAATGTATCGAGGAATGGATATCCGGTCAATTTCTAGTAAATTCTGTTTGAATTCATTCCAACTGGTATGCAAATTTATGGGAACCGATTCGTCCCAATCCAGTTTTTGTCGCCACAGTTCCTGAAACAAGATTTTAGCTCTCGTGATCAGCGAGCACAACAATCCCAAGGGATCAAAAAAACGGGCTGTGACGGATAAAATGTTGCGTTTAGTTGGTGTTAGGGACTGAAATGAATCCTCCAAACTATAATGAAAAGCATCTCTCTGAGGGTTCCATCTCATCCCAAGCGTTTTCACAGACTCGGAAGTGTTGAACATAAGCGATTTTTCTGATCCCTGGTTAGTCATCAAACTTGGGTGATTTGTTGCCCATTTGGCCAGCTGGAAACCCCCGAATCTAACACCTTGAACACTTCTTTGCGAATGACTTCCAACTGTAGTATGCACATATATTGAATACCCACTGTACCGAGAGTACTTAAAGGGTGCGCACTATAACACTTTGTTGCAGTGTTTACATAATCCAAAGTTCCGGTCATAAACCCTAAGTGGCCGGAACACGAACCGATCGTTCTGGCTTAGCCCGCACACAGTGCTAGTGTCAGCATAATCGTAACAAACGGTCAGCATATGCATACCCCTCGCTCCTCCACTTGGGAGCGCATAACAACGTATATTATTATATTTTTTTATACATAAGTACATAGCAGTCTCTCTGCCGCCGCCTGCGAGCAGCGCAGCTACGAGACTTAGCCTTACATAGACTTAAGAAATATTGTAAAAGAACAGAGGCATTTTGATCGTTGGAGCGGCCCCTCAGCTGCTCCACCCAAATAAAGACAAACCAAACTTAACCCTTGGGTTTAATCCTTTTATCACATGGCGACCGTGACAGCGATGGAAGGACATCGAAGGACATCGAGGGACTAGAAGGATACACCGAGAAGGATATACCCAGGAGGATAAAAAGAAAAACTACAAAAAAACATGAACTGGAAAGCAATGGGAAATCGCGGAGGAGTTGCGAAAAAAAATATAAAAAAAGAGTAGCACACCGAAAGTGGCTACTCTACGTAAACATTCCACCTCCCGCGTGGGCTACAGCCCAAAAACTTCAATCAGAACTAGATTTTCTGAAAGAAAATTAATGAGTAACAAAAATAAATGCCCAAAGATTGCCGCCACTCACTCAGTACCGATAAGGAAAATTAATGAAAAAATACTGGACAGCCCCCACTGCAACCACACCTGTGCGAGGACCGGCACCGGTAACGCCTGAGTCCAAAATGCCCCGGACAGCAGCAGCAGAAAATAGAGTGCGGGAATACGCCACCTCCTGCGCCACTGAGGGAACGTCAGCGTAGCCAAACCGGCGACGACCAGCTGACGTGGAAAAAAAAGGAAATCAACTGAGCAGAAAAATTTTTTTTAACCCATGCACTGCTTTGCATAATTTTTTTGATTGCACTGCGATGCATTTTTTTTTATATAATATAATATTTCTTTGAAAAATTGAGCGGAACCTCTTTTGCCCAATTTGAAAGTATGGCCCGTATAGCTGTACAAATAATAGGTAGGAAAAGATGTTAGATAAAAACTCAGATTAAAAATTTTAATTTAATGAGAAGTAATAGCATAAGTAAAACAGATCAAATTAATGATTCTGACTATTACTTCCCAGAAATATTAAGTAACATTACAAAATTAGCCTAGGGCTAAATTATTCATATGATTGTAAAGTCTGTCTGTATATTTCCTACTGTATTTGTTAATTTCTTCTTTTATTGTTGGAATGTTTAGGTCTCTGTGGATGTTTGCATTGCTTACATAAAATGGAGCATCGACAATTTTTCGCAATGTTTTCGACTGGTAGCGCTGAAGTATATCGATATTTGAGTTGCTAGCTGTTCCCCAGAGCTGGATAGCGTAGGTCCAAACAGGCTTCAGAATGGTTTTGTAGAGGAGAATTTTATTTTCCAAAGAGGCTGCAGATTTTTTATTAAGTAGCCAGGACATTTTCAGTGTTTTTATTCTGAGCTGTTGACATTTCGCTTTTATGTGGGGTTTCCATGTTAGTCTGCGGTCGAGGTGCATGCCAAGATACTTCACACATGAATCTTGTGGAATGGCTGAGCCGTAAAGTGTCACGTTTGGGCAGTTTCCTGGTCTTAATGCAAATGTTATTTGGACAGACTTCAGGGAGTTGATTTTAATTTTCCAGCGAAGAAACCAATATGCAATAATATTGAGCTCACTTTGCAACAGTTGAGAAGCTTCGTCTCGACATGAACTTGTTGCCAGGATAGATGTATCGTCAGCATATGTTGCAATGGTGCAATTATTTGTTACTGGCATATCTGCCGTGTATAGGGTGTAAAGGACTGGTCCTTATACACTCCCTTGTGGAACGCCTGCGTTTATGAGAATTAGTGTTGACGTTTCATTTCTCTGCTGCACGTAGAAGCATCTTTTGGACAAATAGGATTTCAGTAATAGATAATATGGGGCAGGTAACCATTTCTTAATCTTGTAGAGTAATCCCTTGTGCCAAACACGATCAAGCGCTTGTTGAACATCTAGGAACGCAGCAGTACAATATTTTTGTTCTCAAGCGCAGATACAATTTCATTGGTGACCCTATGACATTGCTCAGTGGTGCCGTGACCTTTTCTGAATCCGAATTGGTATTCAGGAATGATGGAAAGTTCGTCCAAAATTGGCAACATCCTCTTCAATAGTATTTTTTCAAACACTTTCGAGAATATTGTCAACAGACTAATGGGACGGTAAGATGATAGTTCTGATTCTGTCTTATTTGGCTTGAGGATCATGATGATTTCTGCACATTTCCATTGACTTGGGAAATGGTCTAACCTGAGCATGGCGTTAAACACTAGCGTAAGAAACCGTATACAATTTAATGGTAGATTTTTGAGAGTGATGCCGTCTATCTTGTCCGGGCCTGGCGATTTTTTATTACTCAAGCATTTAATTTCTGTCACGACTTCGTCAAAATGGATTCTTTTAATTGGCAAGCTCATTTGACAGGGTGACCCAAGAAAGTTTTCTACTTCAGCTTCCGTTGTAGGATTGGAAATGTCGTTAGGCTGGAACACAGAGTGCAGGTGTTGTGCAAATGCCTCAGCTTGTTCATCATCGGATCTACACCAAGTTCCATTGTTTTTGCGGATGATTGTGTTTCTTTTGCATGGTCTCTTCAGATATTTAGTGGCTCTCCACAGATTGTACTCTTTGTTGCTAGAATTGGGGTCTAAATTTCTCAGATATGCCGCTAGCGATTCATTTCTTAGGTTAGACAATAATTGTTTAAGCTCAGATGCCGCTCTATTATATAATCTTTTGTCAGCAGGATAGCGAGTTTCTTGCCAACGTTTCCTCAGGTCCCTTTTGAGTTTAATCTTTTTCCGAATTTCAGTTGAAAAATACAATTGGTTTGATTGTTGGTTTCTTTGGCTGTGATTCGTATTTAAGTAGCTCGCTTTGTGAATTGCAGTTGTGAAAAACTCACAGCATAATCTATGTCCTCTCCTGTATTTAACGAAATGTATACGTTTATGGCTTCTTCTAGGTAACTTTTAAACCCGAGAATGTCTGTGGAAGCAGAGATGACTCTATAGGGCTTGTCGAGCATTTGAGCTATTGTGCTATATGTCGCTATTATCGGCGAGTGATCTGAGTTAAGATCAAAACTTTCCATTAGGCGCATGTGTGTTTGAGGGATACCAGAAAATACTAAGAATCAATCAAGTCTGGAGTTTTTCGCATATCCGTTGGCCAGTATGTAGGCTTACCAGTAGAGAGAGTTGATATATTATTGTTTCGTATGCATTTGTACAACTCGGATCCCTTTGGGTTAATGAGTCTGGAGCCCCAGTATGGGTGTTTGGCATTGAAGTCGCCTCCAACAATAAACTTTGTCCCCAGTCCTTGAAAAAAGTTTTTGAAATCGAGCTCTTTTATTGTGAATCTTGGTGGGAGGTAAATTGCTGAGATTGAAACATCTGCGTGCATGCTGTCCATGATTTTAAATTTTAGACCCTTCTTAACAATAATTGCTGCGCCTCCATGGGCTCTATCAGACGGATGATCAGCTCTTATTGTGTCATATCCGACTTCTCTAAAAAATGATTTACTGGAGAAATGCTTTTCAGAAAAAAGCATGATGTCGATTGAATTTGTTTTTAAAAATAAAGATATTTCATTGACATGGTTGGAAAGCCCATTGGCGTTCCAGATTCCTAAGTTTAGACTTATTTGCATAATTTATTAACCAGTAACATTATCATGTTAAGTAAATTATTTGTAAGTTCAAATTGTTTCTCTAAGAGATGCTCTATTCTTTCTAAAGAGGTATTCGTACTAGTAGCATTATTTCCTGCAGCAACTTGGGCGTAAGATTGATAGTTTTTAGGTTGTTGCGTCGGCACTATAGGTGTTTGAGATATTTCAGAAACATTTTTAGTATGGTCCTTGTAGTGCATCTGTTTTCCAGCCGTAGTTAATTTTTTTTGATATGAGCTCTTTATAGACCCTACACCCTTTGTAACTAGCAGCGTGATTTTCGTTGCAGTTCGCACATTTTGCCGGTTGTTCTTTATCTTTTGTACATAGGTTGCTGGGATGCTTACGAGAGCATTTTACGCACCTATGAGTTTTGGAGCAATAGGATTTTGTGTGCCCGAATTCCTGACAACGGTGGCACTGAACAATGTCTTTTGCTTTACGAGGGGGTTCTATTTTGACAATCGCGTTATCAATGTGCTTCACTTCGTATATATCTTTGTTATTATTGTTGGGCTCTATGTCAAGAAAGAATAGATTTAAGGGCTCTTTGGTTCCACGTCTTTTAATGTTATTTATGTTCCTGACTGAGTGACCTTTGGACTCCACGTCTCGTTTAATGACCTCAATATCCGTAGAGAAGTGCAAATTCTTTATAACGACCTTTAATGCTCTTTCATGTTTAAGCTGGTATGTATGAAACTTAACAAAATCACTAGCAAGAATTTTAACAAGGGACCTATATTCATCAATTGACTTAACCATAATTCTCACTTGGCCATCTCGTTGAGTTTTATAATGGAAATTTTCTTTTTTAATTTTCTTTTCGAGGTAGGCTAGCATACTACTTATATCACTAACATCCGATAAGAAGATGGGAGGCGGCTTGGCAGGTTCAGCAATGTTATCTTCAGTTATCATGTCCAGGGCTTCGTTTTCGTCTGCATCGTTACCTTTTTCAGTTGTTGAGCGTTCCGCTAAGATAGAAAATTTATTGGAGCTAATGCTGGGTTCGGTGTCCAGGGCAAGTTTTTTCTTTAGGAGAATCGGTGAAACTTGATTTTGTCTCTTTATTCCCTTTGGCTTAGGTTTTATTCTCTGCCAGCTCCAAACTGAGGTATCGTCTTCTTCGTCGCTCATGTTGACAACAACACTTTTATGGTGCTTATCAGATAACACCGTTATGTTTTTATTTTATTTTGTTTTCGTTTGTTTTTGATAGCTTAAGCGTAGCTTCCGCGTAGAATTCAGGCACGTCTTGACTCGGAGAGTATTCGATCCCGAATGAAATAGAAATTGAAAAAAAAAAATATATACAACATCTAAAATGGGTTTAGTAGACACAAAAGTTGTAGATTCCACGGCAAATGTCGTTAATAAAATTGAATCCGAAAAAATCGAACTTCAAACAATTACAATATTGTTGATGATAATCGTTGTTATAATGTTAGCAAGCGTATTGATAAAATTATATAAATTACACAACAAATGTTTAACGAAAAAATTCCAGAGTCAAGCAAATGACCTGGACAAAATCTAAAATAAAAAACCCAGAAAAAACAAAAATTATTATACACAAATGTAAACACCTAAAATCTAAGAAAATTAAATAACAGAAAATAAATATTAAAATATATTACGTAATTCTCTTTACAAAAGTATGGCTAAACTAAAGGCATGAATTGGGACAAATTGTACGAGGAGTTATCAATAATTAAAAATAATTTTGACAGATCGTACAAGTCTCTAACTCAGAATAGACCCATTCAAAAGAACAAGGTTAGGAAGCACGTTGAAATATTAGTAGAGTGCTTTAATGAAGCACGTATGATAATACATGATCATAGGGAAAGATTAAATCAAGATCATTGGTCAAAGGTATCGAAACTTTTAATACGACTACGATCTAATTTAATATTTATTAAACAAAAGTTCAGTTTAGAAATATCATTACCAACCGTTCTAAACACTCCAATAGCAGTTGACACTGCACCTGACTCGGAATCAAAAGAAACGAACGAATCTGAGTCAGAAGAGCTTCCCAAAGTTCTTCTAAACTGTTTGCTCCTGTGAACATATCGTCTACATAGAAGTCACTTCAAGTTACCTCTGATGCGACAGGATGTGACTCAGAGTACATTTTTGCCAGTTCAAAGAGGCCACAAATGGCCAAAAATGGAGCAGAGGCTGTTCCATCAGTGACAGTGTTGAGGCGATAGGTTTGGAGAGCTTGCGTCGACTTTTCCCTCCACACGATAAGTTAACTTGCCCATACATCTTCGAGATATCAGCAGTCAAGGTATATTTGTGTAATCGAAATCTTGCCAAAATAGCGTAAAGCTCCCCCTGAATCGTTGCACCCACCATTAGAGTCTTATTTAATTAGATCGAGTTTGACGTTTTACTTGAAGCGTCAAAAACAACTCGCAACTTTGTGGTGCTACTATCAGGTCTGAGGATACATTGATGTGGAATGTAATAGTGTTGTCCTGGAGGAGGTGTTGGAAGCAGCGACATATGCCCAAGGTTAAGATACTCTATCATAAACTCTTGATACATGTCATGTAACGCGATTATTTGCAAGCTTGCGCTCCAACGCAAGAAATCTGCGCCTTGCCGTTTCGAAAGATAAGCCTAAAAGACTTGGATTTGTCTTAAATGGCAACTTTACCTCAAAACGACCTGACGAAAGCCTGTGTAATGTTTGCTGTATACACAGCCTTCGATCTCTCCGGGACGTGTTCAAATTCCCAAAAACGTTCTAAAAGAGAGTCGAGAGAACTTATATTTTCACTACCAGTGACGCTGCATACTTGAGCATTATTCGATACGCGTTGAGTGTACTTTCCCGAAACAATCCATCCTAATAAAGTTTTCTGGATTGAAGGATGTTCTGAACCCAATTTTATTTGGCCTACGCTGAGAAGTTCGAAAAAGGATTCTGCCCCAATTAGTAAGTCTACTTTTGCAGGCTTGTGAAAACGAGGGTCTGCTAATTCAATATTTGCTGGAATTTTCCCCTGTGCACAATTGACTTCGTTATCTGGTTGATATGATGAAATGGAGCTTAATACCCAAAAATCAGTAGCGAAACTATGAGCATTGACGCGAGAATGAATCGACGCGTGGACTTTTTGCCATACTACCGAGTCGTTCTTCCCTACAGTAGTGATATTCAAATAGGATTCTTTCCTGCGTAACCGCAAACTCTGTGCTAAGTCCTCGGCCATAAAGTTTATTTGAGACCCTGAGTCTAACAGAGCTCGTGCTAATTGAAACTGTCCAAATCTATCCCGTACCTTAACGACAGCCGTAGCAAGAATAACTTGGTCACTATTTGCAACATGACAAGAATGGGCTTGATTGGGATGATCAAATGCTACTGAAGGTGCTTCTGCTTGCGCTTGAGGAAGTGATCCCGAAGAAGTTGGTTGCTCCTCTACTCCGTAACTGTGAAGAAGTGTGTTATGAGGTTTGGAGCAAACGCGACACTTTACTGCTTTGCACTTCTTGACTGGATGACCTGGATTCAGACAATTAATACACAACCGATTGTGTTTCGTAAAATCGAACCGTTAGATCATTGATAAAGCCATGAAAGGTTGACAACTGCCTAATCCCAAGGACTGTAACGATGCGTAGAGGGCCGATATTTCATCTATAAGAGACCTCAAGCCTTATTCAGAGGATTTTAATACTTGCGGGAGGTCAAACAGCTGAGAAATCGTGTAAAAAAAGATCAAACATTTATTATCATACACGTTTTTTAGACCACCCAATGCCTTCTCATAATTTAAATCCGAATTTTGAAAAGCTTTCACAGTACCTAATGCATCATCTGTTAGACATGTTAGCAAATGGTTAAATTTCTCTATTTTTGTTAGAGATGGGTCGTTGTGAACTAAACTCTCAAAAAGACTTATAAAATTTTTGTAGTCGGAATGTTTTCCACTAAATTTCGGTAGATTCATTTTTGGTAACTGAGACGAATGACGATAACCACCTATATCACTTTGACTAAGTCTCTGAGGCTCGAATTCTCTCATTGCGGACCGATATAACGCTTTTGTAATTATGCACATCTCCTCAACAGACGCTCTTAAATCATTCTCTGGATTTAGCACATCGATATCCTTATACCTTATAAATCCATCAATTTCTCGCAATATGTTTCGAGAAGATGCATTCGGTGTTCCATTTGAAACCTATCGAATGAAATGGTTTTTTCCGACGATGCTCCCCTTTCTTTTTCAGACATTTTAGATTAATATAAATAAATAAAATATTCCAAGTAAAAACAGTCGGACACAAGGGTTAAATAAATTTATTTCCAAAATCCTCAAAATGCTTTTTTAAAAAATTTCCAACAATATGTAAATTTTAAATTTTAAATGTTTAAAAATTTAATTCATCCAAAAAAAATTTATTGGGTTGGATAAGGGTTAAATGTGCACAGAAGCACCACCAAAATGCACAAAATATGTTTGTATGTGTGTTTGCCGTTAAACCAAAGCCGAAAAATTCACAAATGTTTAATTTTATTTGACAAATAAATTGTCCAAACTATTTAAGTATTTAAGTATCCCGTACGGGTTAAAGATGCCCACAAACACCGACAAAAAACACCGACCAGGCCGAATCTTTGAATATAAACCGAATTAATATCCAGGCAAACATATAAACATAAAACTGTGAGAAGGGCTTAAATTCACTGCCGAGTTTTGTAGGAACTTTTGGCTATTTACAGATTGAAAGCCATGTGTTGTTTTACATACATACACATGTACAGCATAGAAGCCACTGACACTTATATATAGCAGACAAATAACTGCTCTGCAACTGCACAAAAGGGAATCGAAATTGGCGGCGAAACGCTGGTATGTTTGTACATATGTATATATTTATAGCTGTACTTTTGCAGTTGCACCGTATGTATATAACGCTCATAAAATTTTCAAATTTTCGCAGAATTTAAAACACCATAAGTTTTGTCAAAGGCAGTTCACTTTTTTATTTTATTATTCGGAAGTTTGGGTATATTTGGGGTGTAATAATATTTCCAATATATGTAAGTAGGTGCCAAGAAATAATACCATGTAAAATGCACGCATACACACATAAAGTGGAGTGCTCAAAAATTTTAATTTTTGGCACTGAATACATGGTTGTTGTTAGGCATAATTTTCTAAGCACTTTCCTTCCGTATCCAACTGCTTTCGCCAACACTTCATTGCTTCGCCGAATTCCACCAGCTAGAATTTTCGCCAACAAATTAAAAAAAAAACTAAACAGGTTTGTTTTTTCCGACGCGAAAATTAATAACAAAACTAGCAGTTGTCCCTGTTCGGGCGCCAATGAAAATCCGGGAGAGTTTTCCCGGGAAAATTACTTATAACATTTAAAGTAAAAAGACTTGCGACTAGCGGCTGCGGAATTTCCAAGAAAGCGAAAAAACGAAACGAAGTTGGTTCCAAAGTTTATTGCTGGCAGCTGCATCGAGGTTCGATCGGTAATGTTCTCCCGAGAGCAGCATACCATTTCGCATAGCCACGAACATAAAAGCTTATCAGTTAGATCAATCTTGAGTGCAACTGATAAGCTTTTGTACATTGGTTTAAGGTGATTTGATTACATATATTCAATTAATTCTTTCTTTTCATCTATCCTTAAAACTAACAATAAAACTTAATCTACTGCTCCAACAGGGACTTTAAAAATAATTTATTTTTTAAAGCTAGTGAGGTCTTTTGAGAGTTGCTCCTCTTCCTATTGCTTTACAATTAGTAATGCTTGGTTGAGTGTATGAACCAGGTCTTTTATTATAAATAATCATTCTATCATGCGAATATGCATCCAAATTGATACGTTTTCACCACGTAAGTTTACTAAATCTGCGTTTCGATCTACGACGCGTATGGAGAGTGTGCTTATTTCATCACAGTTGATTGGCAAGTAAATAAGATTATGTGGTGTCACGTTCATTTTATAGCCAGGAGGAACATTAATACCGACTTCATGTAACGTATGATTGGGTGTATTGTCTACATATGAACCACTAATGATGTTATATTCCAAACGAATAGTATTAATTTTTAAAATATTGACAGTCTGATCTGATATATATGTTTTTGTTGGGTGTGGCTCTAAAACTCTTCTATCAAAACCAAAAAGTTGACCAATTATTCGTTCCTTATTAAAGAAACCCGGCTCTCAAGTGCAGGTTATTTCTAGTTGAAGAGTATTGTTATTGCTTTCAATTTTAAAAAATTTTTCAATACCGTAATTTTTAAGTTTTTTATAAATATAATCAGTTATATCATTTAGTTCATAGGATCCAATAGGAATTGTGATTACATTAGTTCCAATATGGAAGAGATTTTTTTTTCGTCTATATTTGGGATTGAATTGTACATATTAAAGTCAATTAATGAACACTCAAAATGTCCATCCAATTTGATTGGTGGAAAGTAGTTTGTATTTATAACAGAACTGTTTCCATTCAAAGACAAGGAAAACTCTGAAAATGTTTGTTTTTTAGTCTATTTTTATACCAAATCTAATATCTTTTTAAATTAACTGTTGTTTAAACATTATAAAAAGTTGACATTGACACGAATCAAGTGCTTAGGTATATGGTTATATGTTTGGCATAAATAAAAAGAATCAACATTCTTATGACGACCTATACAAAAATAAGATCTTATGTTGTCCTGTTTTTCACAATCTTCATCATCAATATCATTATAGACTTATTATTTGCTTCACTGCTTCGTTTAGAGAAAAGTATGATTTTTCAAGCCTTTAATAGGTTTTATTAATATTTCCAAGCACTCATATTTAGGTCGATATAAACTCTTAAAAATCACATAAATATTCTCGAATTTTAGTCCGTTTGGACTCTCTATCAAACTGAGCATAATGTTGGTTTTATTACAATTTGAAGGTCCAACAATAAGAGCTCTTATTGTATTCGGAAAGAGAGAACAATGTCGTGGAGGTTGTTTTTATCGTTTTGATCGTTGATATTTCTAACGATAATTTTTTGTTTTTGACTTATTAAACGTATTCTTTAAGCTAATGTACCTCATTCGATGAGAAATCTTTGATGATTAAGCATCAATATAATGGGGAAACGTTTTTATAATCAACTTATTAGTCTTTTTAATTGTAAACGAGGTTGTGGTCTTGTCAACCACTTAATTAATACATTACCGTTTAAAGCCCATATACCAGGATATAAATTTTGTGGGCCGGGTACAAAGCAAGAAAAACGTTTGAAACGAAGATATCAAGGAATAAATAAACTGGACGACGCTTGTAAAACGCACTATATAGCATATTCCCATAAATAGGATTTAGTTGATCGTCAAATTGCAGATTCTATATTAATTGATAAAGCTTGGTCACGTGTAAAGGCCCAGACAACACTCTTGGTGAATAAGCCGCAGCATATTTTGGAACCAACATTATGAAAGCAAAGAAACAATTTGGAATGGGAATATTAAAAACAAAAAAGAAATGTAAAGGAAAGACGACAAGGAAAAAAGTAAAGATGACAAATCTGTAGACTGTTATTAACGCTGCTACTATAACATTAAAAAAAAAAAAGCCATTGGACATTATGCGTGCAATGAAAATTGGACAAAAATCAGTTCAATCGACAATGCGATCAAAAAAAAACGTGAGAAGAATGTACCCAAAATTGGTGGTTTTTTACCAATCGTACCTATTTTGACTGCCCTAAGTGCCCTCGGTAGTTTAGCTGGTGGAAGTGCACCCATTGCAAAAACAATAAACAACGCTAGAATGGCGAAAGAGGATATGAAGGAGAAGAAACAACATAATAGAAAAATTGAAAGTGTTGCTGTAGGAGAAGGGTTATATCTCAAACCGTATAGAACAGGTTATGGATTCTCCCTAAAACCATATAGTAAGGGAAAAGGTATTAAGAAGCAAAAAAAACTAATATGTCAGCTACCCAATAGACCAATTTCAAATATAGACATTATAACTTTTGCTCAAAAATATATCCCAAATTTTCGAGGAGTATTTATGAGAGATTTACTTCTACACTCTCCAAGAATTCGAGAATGTGGTATAGTAAACCTAGATGATTCACAATCAAGTGGTACACATTGGGTGGCATACAACAAAAATAAAAACGATACACATTATTTTAATAGTTTCGGAAATCTACAACCACCTATATAGCATACAATACAACTACGAGAGAGTTAAACATTTTGATACATACAATTGTGGTCATTTATGTCTTTCATTTCTACTTTCCTTTATCAACGGAGTGGATCAATAACCAATCGTTTTGATTTCTTCTTCTGGATGGTATAAGAATCGGGACTACCTACTTCAAAATTCACAGTCCAAGTTTCGACTTTACATTCAGCAGACGTTGTACAAGTGAAAAAAAAACTGATTAAGAACAACTGCTAAGCAACAAAAAAACAACTGAATAACAACAAAAACAACAGAATAACAACAAAAAACAACTGAATAATAAAATGAACACGGAGAACAACAACAAGAACTTTAAGAACGTGGAGACAAAAGAAGTAGAATTCGATCCTACTGACGAGGATAATAGGACCCACCTGTTGATCCGACAAGTTTGGTTTATGTTTTTAACGACAAGAACAAGGAAAAAGATGATGTCGCAGAACTCTGTGAACTCTGTTCATACCAATTCAAGATGATGAAAATAATGCAAAACGATTAAAGCTTAAGACGGTAACTCAAGAATTCAATAGATGTAATAAGAAATCTATTTTATCAAAGGCAAGGATGCCTGAAAATGTAAAATTCCCTATCCTTAAGGCGGAGTGTAAAAGGACGAAAATTGGAAAGTCCCTTGTTCAGGAGTTGGAGAGGTATACCCATCTTCGGGAGGAATTTATAGAGGAAATGGTTGATGGGAAATTTAATATTTATAAAAGGAATGATAATTTATATTTAGAAATAAGTAAATAAAATATAAAAAATTAATAAAAACAAGAGGAAACGCTATAGTCGAGTGCCGCGACTATAAGATACCCGTTACTGTTTTACACAATTTTAAAATATTAATTTTGCTAGTGGAAATTCACAAGGTCAGAGGAAGTATGTTGAGTATGCTTATAGTGACGTCACTGCCCATGTTAGGCCTTATAACCTTAATTTCTTTATAAATAGCGAAATAATGTTCCGATTTTAAAAATATTTGGTAAATCGCTAGATATTAACAGAAATAAGTTATACAAGGTCAACCGAAGGCATTCGTAATAATATTATAGACGCCACAGTTTTCCGCGGTTTGTGAGCGTTAGAGTAAGCGTGGCCGGATGCAACTTCGTGGCAAGTTGCAAAGGCATCTCTTGAATACGTGTTCCTAAGCAAAATTTTGTAGCTCTTATAGCTTTCGAGATTTTCGCATTTTTGGTTTTTCGACAATTCGCATCATAAAAACCTAAATGCTTGATCTGAACTTTCTATCTTTTATACTTACCGAGATATCAACTTTTCTAGAAAATACGAAAACCGTCTTTTGAGCCTTGTGGGCGTATGGGTGGGTGTGGCCGGATAGTAGAACCACTATAAGATGCGATGGCATCTAAATATTAAACTTTCTGAATTTCAACTTTCTAGCTTCAATAGTTCCAGAGATTTCAGCAATTTTTTTTTTGCGATTTGTGGGCGTTAGAGTGGGCGTGGCAGGATGCTGTAATAAACTTGCGCTGTCCCGGGACCTCAAGAATCTTCATGGTAATTTTCAACTTTGTATCTGTTGTAGTTCCTTAGATCTCAGCGTTCATACGGACGGACGGACGGACGGACGGACGGACGGACAGACGGACTTGGCTCAATCGACTTCGCTATTGATCCTGATCAAGAATGTATATACTTTATAGGGTCGCAAACGCTTCCTTCTATCTGTTACATACTTTTCAACAAATCTAGTATACCCTTTTACTCTACGAGTAACGGGTATAAAAACAATAGAGTATTTTATATAACGTTGAATAAATACAATCTTAAAATCTATATAAACAATACATTGGAGGTGGAGGGTAATATAAATATAAGATGCTGTAGTTTTCAGTAAACAGTATAGATTGAGTAACTGAAGAGTGATTACATAAGATTACGTATTGTTCGCGACAAAGTGGCGCTTCCCGTTTCGTGGGAACCGGCCCGGGAGTCTTAACAGCCGAGAGAACAGTTTTTCCCAGATCTTCGCATCTCGCTCTCTCGCGCTGTTAAGTGTCTCCACTCCACTCTTCAAGCCGCTCTGGAAACCTCCTCCCCGTAGCTTTAAGTTAGATCTAATTTTCAACTGCATAAGAGAAGTCGAGTGAAGTTTAAATAAATCGTGAATTTTATAACATGAAGCGAAACCATTTCGGCCGTTTTTCATACGTATTTATCTGGATTGATACCACTACGACTACCCTGTTGGAAAACCCGCCCCTCGCCAAAACATGGTCCTTCGAGCCGGATAATTCCAGAAGAGGAGAAGAAGTTCCAGCACCAGCGTTCAACCCGCGGAGTTTTTCGTATTTCTCTTCCATCAATTCAAGATAAGTACGACCGTTCTTATTTCCACTTATTTCTGCCGACCAGCCAGATATTTCCAATTTTTCCAATCCAATTTCTTATATAATATATTATACATATCACCAAAAATAACTTGATTCCATCGAACACAATTTATGATGTATCACTTACATATAACAAAATAACCTGATTCCACCGAACCCATCACCACGACACGCCTTTCCAAAATGTGCATGATATTTATTTCAGCAGCGCTAAATCGCACACAGCGTCGGCTCACATCCATTAAAATAAAAATAAATAAATACATTTTTTTTGTTCAAGCCGTAACGGTGCGCGATATATGTATTTTCCGATTCCTACCGCTCATTTTCACACCACAGCAACCAACTGCAAATATCTTGCAGAATATTTTGTTCAAAATCAGCATTATTTTCCTCGCACATAAAAATAGTTGTTCCGAAAACTTTGAAATTTGTACTGGTGTTCCGTTTCCACATATTACATATTTTTTGTCCCGTCGCTCCACTATACACTGACATTGTTGACATTCAGCTACTAGGATTTTCGAAATTTTGGGGCTTCACCTGTATATTCCGGAAGTTATCCATTTCGTCTAATTCTTAGAAACCCAGACAGGTTTGTCCAGTTAATCCGATTTCTGGAATGCCAGGAGACAAAACAAAGTTATCAGTTCCGAAGCGTGTTTAGACACCATCTCCAGTATTACGACTGAAGGGGCGGAGGATATTTTGGCAACTCTGCACCGCAAATATGAATATTGTTATTCGGTGTAAGAGCTGGCGGTTCAGCTCAGCGAGTTAATTGACCGAGCCAGTTCACAGCAACCGATGTCGAGCACCGACAATCAGTCCGCGTACATTCCGTCTGGGTTCCGGTTGCCTCCATGTGATACAGAAATTTATACGGAAACTGGCTCCATAAAAGAGCTTCAGAGCACCACCCAAGGGTGCCTGACAGCATTAGCCCATTCCAAAATATCAACAGAAAATTGAGATTGCTTGCTGGTATACCTGTGCGCCAGTAAGTTGCCCAGGTTGACCCTTTCCTTGTGGGAACAATCCCTTATATCAAAGTACGATATTCCAACATGGGATGAGATGAACGCGTTCCTTAGCGATAGGTATAGAACCTTAGAAGCCATTGAGGATATGAAGCAGAGCCTTTAAAGCCAAAGTGAGTGCCAAACCAAAGATCTGCCGTTTGTGCTCTAAGGAGAGTCACCTAGTGCGGTTGTGCCCTCGCTACATTCAGATGGCAATCGAGGCGCTGGAAAGCTACATAAAAAAGAAACAGTTATGCTTGAATTGCTTCGCGAGAGGTCATCAGCTCCAGGATTGTTCCAGTACGCAAAGCTGTTTCGTATTCCGAAGAGACATCACACGCTTTTGCATCGAGGCAACCCTTTTTCCAACAATCCAAGTTCCTCTGGAAATGCAAGACCTAGACCCGATCCTCCGACGGGAGGCTCAGACATTCCCGAAGAACACTCAAATGTACAAGTCTGTTTTGCCTCAGGCTCAAAGGCAGTCGTATGGCAATGATTGATATCTGCCACCTCGGTACCCACTTCCGAGCACGCGCTCTGATCGACTCGGGATCTGAAGCGACGTTCATTACGGAGCGTCTTTTTAAGTTGGTCAATCTGCCGTTCCGTCCCATTCAAGCTCAGGTGTCTGGTTTAAATCAGACCGTTTCTGCCCAGTCAACACGGCTTTGCCATTTCGCCATTCGTTCTCCTACTAAGCCGGGTCTGCAGTTAGACACCGCAGCGTATGTTCTTCCAGAATTAGCAGGCAGATTACCCTCACATTCCATTCCACAAGATGTCCTGTGAGATTTGCCAAACCATCAATGGGCAGATCCCACATTTCTCGAGAGTTCCCAGATAGACGTTCTTATCGGAGCTGATATTCTTCCATCCGTGCTGCTGAGCGGCACAAAGGCAACAGTCTGCGGATCCGAACACCGATTCGTGCGCTAAGTGATGAAGTTTGGGCCAAATTCAATGCCATCCGATTAGCCGATGACCAGTTCCATCGTCCGGCCGCCATCTCCCTGGTGTTGGGATCAGACGTGTACCCGAAAGCGATCCAACCCGGGTTTCTAAATCTTTAAGATGGGCTGCCCATCCCTCAGAGCACGGCGTTTGGGTGGATCGTGTCGGGAGCCTGTCGTCAGTCCTTATGTCCTGCTTCAAGGAACTCTGCCGCAGGCATGGAATGCCAGGAGACAAAACAAAGTTATCAGTTCCGAAGCGTGTTTAGACACCATCTCCAGTATTACGACTGAAGGGGCGGAGGATATTTTGGCAACTCTGCACCGCAAATATGAATATTGTTATTCGGTGTAAGAGCTGGCGGTTCAGCTCAGCGAGTTAATTGACCGAGCCAGTTCACAGCAACCGATGTCGAGCACCGACAATCAGTCCGCGTACATTCCGTCTGGGTTCCGGTTGCCTCCATGTGATACAGAAATTTATACGGAAACTGGCTCCATAAAAGAGCTTCAGAGCACCACCCAAGGGTGCCTGACAGCATTAGCCCATTCCAAAATATCAACAGAAAATTGAGATTGCTTGCTGGTATACCTGTGCGCCAGTAAGTTGCCCAGGTTGACCCTTTCCTTGTGGGAACAATCCCTTATATCAAAGTACGATATTCCAACATGGGATGAGATGAACGCGTTCCTTAGCGATAGGTATAGAACCTTAGAAGCCATTGAGGATATGAAGCAGAGCCTTTAAAGCCAAAGTGAGTGCCAAACCAAAGAGCTGCGATTTGTGCTCTAAGGAGAGTCACCCAGTGCGGTTGTGCCCTCGCTACATTCAGATGGCAATCGAGGCGCTGGAAAGCTACATAAAAAAGAAACAGTTATGCTTGAATTGCTTCGCGAGAGGTCATCAGCTCCAGGATTGTTCCAGTACGCAAAGCTGTTTCGTATTCCGAAGAGACATCACACGCTTTTGCATCGAGGCAACCCTTTTTCCAACAATCCAAGTTCCTCTGGAAATGCAAGACCTAGACCCGATCCTCCGACGGGAGGCTCAGACATTCCCGAAGAACACTCAAATGTACAAGTCTGTTTTGCCTCAGGCTCAAAGGCAGTCGTATGGCAATGATTGATATCTGCCACCTCGGTACCCACTTCCGAGCACGCGCTCTGATCGACTCGGGATCTGAAGCGACGTTCATTACGGAGCGTCTTTTCAAGTTGGTCAATCTGCCGTTCCGTCCCATTCAAGCTCAGTTGTCTGGTTTAAATCAGACCGTTTCTGCCCAGTCAACACGGCTTTGCCATTTCGCCATTCTTTCTCCTACTAAGCCGGGTCTGCAGTTAGACACCGCAGCGTATGTTCTTCCAGAATTAGCAGGCAGATTACCCTCACATTCCATTCCACAAGATGTCCTGTGAGATTTGCCAAACCATCAATGGGCAGATCCCACATTTCTCGAGAGTTCCCAGATAGACGTTCTTATCGGAGCTGATATTCTTCCATCCGTGCTGCTGAGCGGCACAAAGACAACAGTCTGCGGATCCGAACACCGATTCGTGCGCTAAGTGATGAAGTTTGGGCCAAATTCAATGCCATCCGATTAGCCGATGACCAGTTCCATCGTCCGGCCGCCATCTCCCTGGTGTTGGGATCAGACGTGTACCCGAAAGCGATCCAACCCGGGTTTCTAAATCTTTAAGATGGGCTGCCCAACCCTCAGAGCACGGCGTTTGGGTGGATCGTGTCGGGAGCCTGTCGTCAGTCCTGATGTCCTGCTTCAAGGAACTCTGCCGCAGGGGGGAGAATGTTTGCGCCAAAGCAGCGCTTCCCGTTTCGTGGGAACCGGCCCTGAAATCTTAACAGCCGAACAGCGTGCGAGAGGTGCCGCCGATTACGGAGCAGAACCTGGCGAGGATCGTTCCCTTTGCAACTAGAGTGAGTAACCTCACGGCCTTTTTGCAGTCTGCGAAGGCGAAGCAACATCTGGGAAACCCCACCCTCATGGAGGAGCTTGTGCCAAAGCTTCCCACCAGCAAACGAGTGGATTGGGCCAGGCACGCTGCATCGATCGAGCCCTTTCCCACTGTAGCGCACACATCGTGTGTACGATTTTGGACGTCGGGGGAAAGGAGCCGAGGCGTCGAGTTCTACACGCGAGCGTCGACCAGGACGGATACGAGCAGCGGGATGACCGGCATAGAGGTTGTCCAATTTGTGGAGGGCAACATGCTACGACGAACTGAAGGGAGTTCATCAGAGCTTCGCCACCGGACAGGTGGAGCATGGTAAAATGGCATCGGCTCTGCTTCACATGCTTACGGAGTGGGCATACGACCAGATCCTGCGATGTGCATGGGGAGTGCCAGATTAACGGATGCCGCAGATTGCATCACCGTCTGCTACATGGAGAGGACGAAGGGCGAAGAAGGCCGGAACAGCGAGGTGGCTTCAGGCGCCACAACGAAGGAAACCAGATGTCAGCTGTTTCCAGTCGCAGCCCGGAAAGGAGGTCTTCGCTACGAGGTGGTTACAGGGACCACGAGAGGAGCCAGCAGCCGGCTGTTCTCAGAGACAACCTGGAGAGAAGGGCCCCTCAGCCAGCGGAGGCGCCCGTGCAGACGAATTTAAGTATTGACGTCGAAGGAGGCCGACTTTTGTTCCGGATACTGCCAGTAACGCTGTACGGAGCTGGTCGCTAGGTGGACACATACGCGCTGTTAGATGAAGGATCCTCCGTCACGATGATCGACAACGAGCTACGGAGGGATCTGCAAGGCGAACATCGACAGCTGAACATCCAATGGTTTGGAGGAAGAGCCAGCAGGGAGCCTACCAACGTGGGGAGTCTGGAGATAAGTGGAGCTGGGAAGCCCACTCGCCACCCGTTGAGGAACGTGTACGCCGCTTCAAACTTGAGTCTACCGATGCAAACGTTAAGTCGACGAGATGTCCAGGGCGTGCAAAGGGATTCGCGACTGCCGATGAAGCCCTACAGCAACGTGGTGCCGAAGTTGCTAATCGGACTGGACCATGGTCATCTGGGATTGCCACTTAGGACGAGGCGGTTTGCCAGAGAGGGACCGTATGCGGCCGCAACCGAGCTTGGGTGGGTTGTGTTCGGTCCAGTAAGTGGACAGTCAACTACGCCGACACCGAGGTCCTGCCTTCTAGCCGAGTCAATGGACGACACGATGGAAAAGATGGTGGAGGACTACTTCGACATGGAAAGCTTTGGTGTAAAGCTCGCGCCACCGGTCGCAGCCAGCGACGACGCGCGAGCCCAAAGGATCCTCGAGGACACCACGGTGAAAGTGGGGCGTCGCTACCAGACGGGACTGCTCTAGAAGGACGACCACGCTGTGCTACCACGGAGCTACGAGATGGCGCACAGACGGCTGACTAACATCGAGAAGAAGTTGAAGCGCAACGGGCAGTTGGCTCTGGAATACGACCGTATCATCAAGGATTACGTTTCCAAAGGATATGCAAGGAAGCTGCAGCCGGATGAGGTCGCGGTGAAGAGCGACAAGCTGTGGTATTTCCCACATTTTGGTGTGGAAAACCCAAACAAGCCCGGTAAGGTCCGGCTTCTGTGCGATGCTGCAGCCAAGGTTAGAGGAACCTCTCTCAATTCGGCGCTGGACAAGGGGCTACAGCACTACAAGCCCTTACCAGCTGTGCTCTTCCACTTCAGAGAAGGAGCAGTCAGAGTCTGCGGGGACATCAAGGAGATGTTCCACCAAGTGCTGATCCGACCCGAGGATCGATGCTTCCAACGGTTCCTGTAGAGAGATGGCAACGACGATCGAGAGCCGGATATATACGAAATGAACGTAATGACGTTTGGAGCAGCCTGCTCGTCGAGCACTGCGCACTACGTCAAGACGGTGAATGCCCTGAAGTTTCGGGATTCAGAACCGAGGGCAGTCAAGTCCATCATCGACCACTATTACGTCGATGACTACGTGGATAGTTTCGATATGGAGAGCGAAGCTATTGAGGTATCTACCCGAGTGAAGGAGATACACGCGGAGGCTGGATTCGAGCTATGCCAGTTCTCATCCAGCTCACCCATCGTGGAAGCGGCGTTGGGACCACCTGGACAAGTCAAGAGCGTCGTATGGGGTGAGTCTGAGCAGAAATTCCTTGGAATGCGTTGGCAGGTAGCAACGGATGACTTCAGAGTCAACTTGGAGTATCATCGAGTGCCAAAAAGCGTCCTAAGTGGAGAGCGAGTCCCAACAAAGAGGGAGTTTTTGAGCCTGCTGATGTCAACGTTCGACCCATTGGGGTTCCTGTGCTGCCTAATGATTACAGCGAAGCTGTTGCTTCGGAAGATCTGGGGGCAGAAGATCCAGTTGGACGAACCGCTGCCGGAGGAGATAGGCAGAGCCTTTGCTGGCTGGCGCAGAGAGATGGACGCCGTGGGACAGTTCCGATGTCCTCGCCACTATTTTGGGCGTGGAGCAGTTTGGACCATCGAGCTACACGTTTTCGTGGACGCAAGTCAATCTGCATTCGCGGCGGAGGCCTATTGGAGGGTCACGTACAAGAATGGCAACGTGCTGGTTAGCTTCGTGTGAGCAAAGACGAAGTGTGTGCCGGAGAACGGAGCCCATCCGCCAGGGCGATATGGTCTTCGTCTGCGATCCTGCCTTTCCCAGACAAGAGTGGCGCAAGGGCATCGTGGAGGAGGTATACAGCGGAGCTGATGGAGTCGTCAGACGCGCCACTGTGCGCGTAAATGATAATGGACTATCTTGGACAATGTTGCGGCCCGTCTCTAAACTTGCAGTTTTAGATTTGAGTGAAGCGGGTCTTCACGTGGTCGGGGATGTCGACGGTTAAAATATTGTTATCGATAGTTAGCCATAGGCCTTTAAAGTTCACCTTTCTTTGGACCTACGCGTGGGGGGAGTCGTTTAAGGCAACTCCGCACTTCACAAGACGACAATACATATCACCAAAAATAACTTGATTCCATCGAACACAATTTATTATGTATCACACTTATAACAAAATAACCTGATTCCACCGAACCCATCACCACGACACGCCTTTCCACATCCATTAAAATAAAAATAAATAAATACATTTTTTTTGTTCAAGCCGTAACGGTGCGCGATATATGTATTTTCCGATTCCTACCGCTCATTTTCACAGCACAGCAACCAACTGCAAATATCTTGCAGAATATTTTGTTCCAAATCAGCGTTATTTTCCTCGCACCTAAAAATAGTGGTTCCGAAAACTTTGAAATTTGTACTGGTGTTCCATTTCCACACATTCCATTTTTGTCCCGTCGCTCCACTATACATTGACATTGTTGACATTCAGCTATTAGGATTTTCGAAATTTTGGGGCCGCACCTGTATATTCCGGAAGTTATCCATTTCGTCTAATTCTTAGAAACCCAGACAGGTTTGTCCAGTTAATCCGATTTCTGGAATGCCAGGAGACAAAACAAAGTTATCAGTTCCGTCTGCAAATAAAACGCCTGCAAAGTCCGTAAGGAGCAAGTCCGCTCGCTATGGGACAAAGCCGAGAAAGAATTCGAAGCGTGTTTAGACACCATCTCCAGTATTACATTTGAAGGGGCGGAGGATATTTTGGCAACTCTGCACCGCATATATGAATATTGCTACTCGGTGTAAGATCTGGCGGTTCAGCTAAGTTAAGCGTCAGCGAGTTAATTGACCGAGCCAGTTCACAGCAACCGATGTCGAGCACCGACAATCAGACCGCGTACATTCCGTCTGGGTGCCGGTTGACTTCATATGATACAGATATTTATGTCGAAACTGGCCACTCCATAAAAGAGCTTCAGAGCACCATCCAAGGGTGCCTGACAGCATTAGCCCATTCCAAAATATCAACATATTATTGGGATTGCTTGCCGGTATACCTGTGCGCCAGTAAGTTGCCCAGGTTGACCCTTTCCTTGTGGGAACAATCCCTTACATCAAAGTCCGATATTCCTCATGGGATGAGATGAACGCGTTCCTTAGCGATAGGTATAGAACCTTAGAAGCCATTGATGATATGAAGCAGAGTCTTAGTGGTCCGTCAACTTCCAAAAATCCTCAGGTTACGAAGAAGCTTCACTCCTTTGAAGGCCAAAGTGAGTGCCAAACCAAAGAGCTGCGGTTTGTGCTCTAAGGAGAGTCACCCAGTGCGGTTGTGCCCTCGCTACATTCAGATGGCAATCGAGGCGCTGGAAAGCTACATAAAAAAGAAGCAGTTATGCTTGAATTGCTTCGCGAGAGGTCATCACCTCCGGGATTGTTCCAGTACACAAAGCTGTTTCGTATTCCGAGGAGACATCACACGCTTTTGCATCGAGGCAACCCTTTTTCCAACAATCCTAGTTCCTCTGGAAATGCAAGACCGAGACCCGATCCTCCGGCGGGAGGCTCAGACATTCCCGATGAACACTCAAATGTACAAGTCTGTTTTGCCTCAGGCTCAAAGGCAGTCGTACGGCAATGATTGATATCTGCCACCTCGGTACCCACTTCCGAGCACTCGCTCTGATCGACTCGGGATCTGAAGCGACGTTTATTAAGGAGCGTCTTTTCAAGTTGGTCAATCTGCCGTTCCGTTCCATTCAATCTCAGGTTCCTGGTTTAAATCAGACCGTTTCCGCCCACTCAACACGGCTTTGCCATTTCGCCATTCGTTCTCCTACTAAGCCGGGTCTGCAGTTAGACACCGCAGCGTATGTTCTTCCAGAAATAGCAGGCAGATTACCCTCACATTCCATTCCACAAGATGTCCTGAGAGATTTGCCAAACCTTCAATGGACAGATCCCACATTTCTTCAGAGTTCCCAGATAGACGTTCTTATCGGAGCTGATATTCTTCCATCCGTGCTGCGTGCTGAGCGGCACAAAGACAACAGTCTGCGGATCCGAACACCGATTCGTGCGCTAAGCGATGAAGTTGGGGCCAAATTCAATGACATCCGATTAGCCGATGACCAGTTCCATCGTCCGGCTGCCATCTCCCTGGTGTTGGGATCAGACGTGTACCCGAAAGTGATCCAACCCGGGTTTCTAAATCTTCAAGATGGGCTGCCCATCGCTCACAGCACGGCGTTTGGATGGATCGTGTCGGGAGCCCGCCGTCAGTCCTGATATCTTGCTTCAAGGAACTCTGCCGCAGGGGGGGGAGAATGTTTGCGCCAAAGCGGCGCTTCCCGTTTCGTGGGAACCGGCCCTGGAGTCTTATCAGCCGAGAGAACAGTTTTTTCCAGATCTTCGCATATCGCTCTCTCGCGCTGTTAAGTGTCTCCAATCCGCTCTCCAAGACACTCTTGAAACCTTCACCCCGTAGCTTTAAGTTAGTTCTAATTTTCAAGTGCATAAGAGAAGTCAAGTGATGTTTAAATAAATCGTGAATATTATAACGTGAAGCGAAACCTTTTTCTCCATTTTTCATACGTATTTATCTGAATTGATACCACTACGACCACCCTGTTGGAAAACCAAAAGTGAGATCTGCCTTGAAGAGAAAGTTTGATGACCTCAAACATGTTAAAAATCGAAGCGTTGTAGAATTGGATTAAACATTTAAACCTATTACAGAACCTTTACATGAACTTGTTAACGAAAATAAAAAGCAGACATTTTTAAAAACAAATGGGGGGCCAAGGTTAAACATGAATTATATCAAAATAAAAAGTATGAAAATGACATGACAGATGTCGATGACCTGTACTATAAAACCAATGGGAGAGAACATCAGACAAACAGAAATGTATCTCAGTACCGATCTATGAATGATATTGATTCGTATAATGATTATTTTTCACAAACAAATGTTTTTGAAAAAGGAAAGAAATACGAAACACATGATTATGAGGACAAAGAGAGTGAGACGGAACCTATATCAATGCCTACAGAAGAAAATGAAGTGAGGGAAGATATAAATATAGAAGATGAGATAGATAATAAAAATTATGATTTTAATATCAGCCATCTGAGTCGGGAAAATATATTGGATAAGGCTTATGGACCTAAAAAAGTTTAGATA
>NW_024573001.1:0-120972 GCF_018153835.1 Drosophila eugracilis | reverse complement strand
CCATCGCAAAACTTGGCCACTTTCCAGTGAAATGGAAAAAGTCAATTATAATAATGATAGCAAAGCCGGGGAAAGACCACACTATCCCCACGTCATATAGACCTATAAAGCTAGTCTCTTGCCTATCCAAACTCTTTGAAAAGTGCCTAATGACTCGGATAAACACATACCTGAGAATCCAGGAAGGAATCCCGTCACACCAATTTGGGTTTCGTGAAAAACATGGAACAATTGAGCAGGTCAACCGGATAACATCAGAAATTCGAAACGCTTTCGAAAAACGAGAGTACTGTACTGCCATATTTTTAGATGTCTCTCAAGCATTTGATAGAAGGTCTAATGTACAAGATCAAGAAGTAACTTACCTAGGAGTACATCTCGACAGAAGACTCACATGGCGCCGGCACATTGAAGCCAAAAGAACACACCTAAAGCTAAAAGCCAGCAGCCTTCATTGGCTTATCAACGCCCGGTCACCTCTTAGCTTTGAATATAAAATCATGCTGTACAACTCGGTACTAAAACCTATAGGAATGTACGGCTCCCAGTTATGGGGGAACGCCAGCAATAGCAACATTGACATTGTTCAGAGAGTTCAGTCGAAGATCCTGAGAACAATCACCGGGGCACCGTGGTACGTTCGCAACGAAAACATACTCCGCGACTTAAACATTCAACCAGTCAAAGAAATGATCACAGAACAAAAGGTAAAGTACTTCACCAAGCTATCGGTGCACCCTAACCACCTGGCGAGAGGTCTAACAAGGTTGAGCAACCAATTACGCCTTCGTCGCAATGACCTACCCACCCAGCGACCGACCTGAGGGACGCGCAACCAGAATGCAGTCTTAGTATACTGTTAGTTAAATTTTAATGTTAAGATTCGTCAACTTATTGTTAGTCTCAAAATTAAGAGTAGATTCAATAAATAAAAGCAAAGCTATAATAAAAAAAAAAATAATAAGTCCTATCCTGAAGCCAAACAGTGACAAAACTCAAACCACCTCCTACAGACCCATCTCCCTTAACTGTTGCCTAGCAAAAACACTAGACAAGATCATAGCCAAAAGACTTTGGTGGTTTGTAACTTACAACAATCTGCTAAATAAAATGCAATTAGGATTTAAAAAAGGCAAATCGACTTCGGACAGTCTACTTTACGTAGACTATCTCATATCGAAGTCACACCAGCACAGCTCTCGTTTTTCAAAAGCCTTCGACCGAGTAGGTGTGCATTCTATAATCGACCAACTTCAGGAATAGAAAACAGGGCGGAAAATAATAAATTATGTCCGAAATTTTATGCTTAACAGAATAATAATAATTCGTGTCGGTCAACACAGATCCAACACACTACCCTTATTCAATGGAATCCCACAAGGATCCCCAATCTCCGTTATACTATTCCTCATAGCCTTTAATCAATTGTCCGATATAATATCCTTACACAAGGAAATCAAATTTAATGCATACGCTGATGACTATTTTCTCATAATTAACTTTAATAAAAAGAAAAATATTAGCTCTAACCTAGGCAACCTTCTAAATGACATAGAAAACTGGGGTTCATATTCCGGGGCATCCCTATCCCTATCAAAGTGCCAACACCTCCACATTTGCAAAAAGCACAACTGCACTTGTGTCGTAACATTCAATAGCATGCAAATCCCCACAGTAAACTCGTTAAAAATCTTAGGAATAAATATAGACAGCAAAAACAAATGGAACACACACATAGATAAACTTATACCTGCACTTCATAAAAAACTAAATATAATAAAATGCCTATTCAGTCTCAAGTTTAACTGCTGCACCTACACATTAATCAACGTGGTAAAATCAACTATTGTGGCGAAAATAGATTACGGCCTGTTCCTATACGGTCACGCACCCAAAACCACACTTAACAAATTAAAACCGCCCCTAAACTCCGCTATTCGCCTAGCTCTCGGAGCCTTTCGTTCTACTCCAATAAATAACCTCCTACAAGAAGCCAATATTCCTCCAATAGAATTAAAACGAGATCTGCAAACAGCCAAACTAAATAAAAACCTCATTTATTCAAAAGACACACCAATTCACAAATTCGTAAAACAAAGTAAACTTAAAAAGAAATCTCCACCAATTATAGACCGTATAATGAATATCTGCCAGCAATTTCACCTACCTTTCGAACCACAAAAACTAAACAAACTCAAGCCACCCTGGGACCTACTCAACCTTATAGACACATCCATACGACTACATAAAAAAAGCAACACACCCAAAGAAATATATCAGAAAATATACGAAGACACTAAATCAAACCTTAAATCACACACTTTATATTCACTGACGGATCAAAAATAACCGACATTATAACATACGCCATTACAACGGAAACAAGCATCCTGAATTGAGGAATCCTACCACCATACTCCTCTGTTTTAACAGCCGAAATCATCGCCATTCTCGAAGCTATCAAAATTTTAAAAAACAAAAGAGGCAAATATGTAATCTGCTCAGACTCCCTCGCAGCAGAATTAAAAATACAAACAAAAATAATGTTTATCCAAATAAAATAAGATCACTATTAACACAGTTAGCCCCAAAAATAAAAATTAATTTCGATTCCTGGCCATGCAGGCATTACGGGAAACGAACTAGCAGATCAAGCAGCAAAGTCGACCAACAAAAGACCACTAATCTTTACACCCAATATAAATCCTACAGATATAAAAGACAACTCAAATCTGAGCTCAAGGCAAGACAAAGCCAAAACGTAATACACTGTAGCCAATGGTACCAATCCATCAACACCAACAGCCACCATATTAGCGACCACTTTAGACAAAGCCACCCAAACTGGAATAGACTCGACCAAACTAAAATTACCCGACTCCGTCTAGGACACACCAGCCTCATCCACCAACAATATCTAAACCAAATTCCAACACCACCTTGCCCTTTCTGTCAAGGCAACCTCTCCCTACTCCACATACTAAACACATGCCCACCTCTCTTGCAAACAAAGCAAACTATCTTCCAGAACTCCAACCCGCTAGATCTCCTCAATGACCTAAGCCCAGAAAACATTAAAAAATACTACTTTTCCTAAAATCAACACAATTATACCACAAAATCTAAATATAAACATTTAATAAGACTAGTTGCCTAATTTAAGAAAAATAATGTAAGAATACATAGATAACGATTAAATATTAAGTTAAGACACAACATGTAAGTTAACACCGGCCAAACGCCCCCTTCCCTTCACCGCCTCTCGACCCGGATACCAGACACCGCGACTTCCCTCATCACCGCACTCAGCCAACCCGACGACCAGCAGAGACACAGCAGCGGTAGTGCAAACACCAAACGTCAGCGGCGACAGAGCGACAGCGCAGCGACAGAACGTCAACGCCAGAATTGCACCGGCAGAATTGCAACGGCAGTAGCGTGAGAATGGAAGAGCACTGACCGCCCGCTAGCTGCCTCAGCAATACCTGCCGCTACCCCTTCCCATCGCTGCGGCCAACCCAAAATGCAGAGCTAGCACCTGGAGGTTAGCAACTCGTTGGCCCAAATATCCAGAACCGCTGCTATCAGCAGCGCGACAATGAAAGAGCACTGACCGATCGCTAGCTGTCTCAGCCATAGCTTCCCCTACCCCTGCATACGGACGGAATTGTAACACCAGCACCTGGAGCATAGCAACACTTTGGCCCAAAACCCCCAAAACCGCTGCTGTCAGCATCGGACTGCTGCAACCGCTCTGCCAGCGAAAGTTATGTTTTACACTTACTTCGATTTGTACCCCCAAAGCCACCAAACACCTTGATCATTTGCTAATAAAACCATTGTAACGTGTAAAAACGATTACTGTTTTATTTTAACGTAACATCGTAGAAATTAATTTGCGAGCTGCGAAGGACGAAGGAACTTGTAATTGGAAACACGAGGATGCAGATATCATTAACTAGGTAATATCCGGGGGAATTCTCCCCCCTCTGGCCATGTCTGGCCATAACTGGCGCCCGAACAGATTCCACTTTCTTTCGAAAGTGGGACCCAAGGACCACCCCAAAAAAAAAAAAAGAAAGAAAAAAGAAACAAATAAAGTGAAAAATATGTGAATAAATAAAAACTAAAATATCCAAAAAACATGAAAGCGTTGTGCGTGTTCGTGTAAAAAATATAATTGGAATTGAATCACATTTACCCGCTGCGGTGAGGATGCTGCCGTTTAGAGCTGGCATTCCCCACGGGCGCAAAAAAAATTGTGAATAAACTTAGTACCTGCCGCGGCGATCTGTCCACGTACCCTGTGACGCGGCATATTCGCGGGCCCAAAACACTAAGTAATATAAAACAAAAGAAGCGATAATCCACTGCGGCGATAAGTCCACACCATTAGGTAGCTTATTCGCGAGTGTAAAAATTGCAATTTTAATTAAATAAACACAGACAACCGCTGCGGCAATTAATTTGCGAGCGGCAAAAATTATAAATCAATTTTGAAATAAAAAAAAAAAAGAAGAAGAAAATTTTTTCCAATTATAAAAAATGTGTCGTGTAAGTGGCAATCTGCTGGAAAGGCTAACGGATGTGGAATGCATTCAGAAAAAGCTGCCCAGTGGATTGTGTGGCAACCGTACCTTCGTAGGCACAATGCCAAAACGGATAAATACGGACCACCGCGACGATAAACACAATTACACAGAAATACAAAAATAAAGTACCAAAAAAAAAAAAAAAAAAAACACGAATTTTATTAAAAATCGCACAACGCTCAAACGAAAATAACAATTTTTTTTTCCGAATAAAAAGAAAATCACATACTAATTATAATCTAATTTCAGAATAATAATCCTGTAAGAAGAAAACAAACGGCCAGACGCCCCCTTCCCTTCACCGCCTCTCGACCCGGATACCAGACACCGCGACTTCCCTCATCACCGCACTCAGCCAACCCGACGACCAGCAGAGACACAGCAGCGGTAGTGCAAACACCAAACGTCAGCGGCGACAGAGCGACAGCGCAGCGACAGAACGTCAACGCCAGAATTGCACCGGCAGAATTGCAACGGCAGTAGCGTGAGAATGGAAGAGCACTGACCGCCCGCTAGCTGCCTCAGCAATACCTGCCGCTACCCCTTCCCATCGCTGCGGCCAACCCAAAATGCAGAGCTAGCACCTGGAGGTTAGCAACTCGTTGGCCCAAATATCCAGAACCGCTGCTATCAGCAGCGCGACAATGGAAGAGCACTGACCGATCGCTAGCTGTCTCAGCCATAGCTTCCCCTACCCCTGCACACGGACGGAAATGCAACACCAGCACCTGGAGCATAGCAACACTTTGGCCCAAAACCCCGAAAACCGCTGCTGTCAGCATCGGACTGCTCTGCCAGCGTTATGCAGTCAACAAGCCAGCCAAAATTATGTTTTACACTTACTTCGATTTGTACCCCCAAAGCCAGCACACCTTGATCATTTGCTAATAAAACCATTGTAACGTGTAAAAACGATTACTGTTTTATTTTAACGTAACATCGTAGAAATTAATTTGCGAGCTGCGAAGGACGAAGGAACTTGTAATTGGAAACACGAGGATGCAGATATCATTAACTAGGTAATTATCCGGGGAATTCTCCCCCCTCTGTCCATGTCTGGCCATAACTTGTATATACATATATCATCCCTTAAGACTTAAGCACCAAAAACTCACATAGCCGAAGGCCACAGTAGCCAGCGCTTTATCATTAAGCTATTCTAGTTTTGTAAGCTTTTCTACCTTATATAATAATAATAATAATAAAAACAACCGGTTTCCTAGAGTTCTGAATTGAAACTGTTCTTTGTTTTTCTAAGTCCTTGCTTAGGAAACTACAATAAAAATCTTATTCTAATCTTATATATGGTCTACGCAGAGACCGCGTCTGCTTGCCTGCGCGGTAGGGTTATCTTTTGACCCCTGCGTCGGCACTCTTGGTGCAGCGTGACATTTTGGGTAGGCTTAAGTGGCCTACACTCATCGATTACAAGTGCTAACACTGCACCCTTGTTGGTTTTCAATAGCACATAATAACTTATGGCTCTTAATCGATTTACGTTGTGACACTCGAAATATGACGTCCACTGAGCTCGTAAATTCTTTTATTTTATTAGTGTTCAACTGAACACCCACACTCTGAGCGTCTTCTCTGCTTTTTTGGTGTGTCTTAATTACCCGGCGAAGCGATAGAAAACACGTCCGTTGTCATGTACTTTTACTTACAAAAAAAAAGCTAGACTATGAGTCAGACCAATTTAACACGATAATACTTTTAGTTAAAACTGTAAGGTTTCCGCGGCTAAAAAAGACTAGACTATGAGTCAGGGCAATTTAACACGATAATACTTTTAGTTAAAACTGTAAGTCTTTCACAGCTTAGGAAAACAAAACGGTAACCGCACAATGACAGGCCATCAGAGCTGGACCAACAGCTTCGTTGTGGTAAAATGTGTACCCACAACTGTATAGACCAACTGAAGCCTCCTTAACAAAATATTTTTTTTTTAATTTTTGTTGAAGACAAATAGCCAACATGGCGGGACGCTCAGAGGGCCTAGATTTCCGTTCTGGATGTTAAAGTTCTTTTCAATTGAATCGACCAAGCCTACAGACATCTTCTAGTGAATTACTTGCTCCAGCAAAAACATAAACGTCTTCTCCGGAAATATATATTTTTGTTGGTTGTTGTGCGCCACCAATTGAATCTGCACAGCATCCAAGGAACATCCAATACTTCTGGAACGACAACGGAAACACTCAGTTATAAGGTTTAGCGGCTTTAGGAGCGACCCCCACCAAGTTGGAGCGGCTTCTGTTGCACCTCCGAAGCTGCAGAAAAAATGGTTGTAATAAAAAACCAATATCAGCTCGAGTATATAGACAGCTAAAAACCGCGAGAAAAATTGGTGAAGTAAAATTAAAAAATAAGAAAAAATAATTTAACTATGTAAAAAAGGAATAAAACTAACACAGACAAGAAAAGTTCGAAATGTGAAACCAGGGAAAATTTGCCCATATATAAATGACGTGAAGTTAATATAATACTTTAGGAAAAAAGCTAATGAGACTCGTATGAAAGAGGAAATAAAAGTTAAAAAATGTTAAGGAACAAAAAAAACAAGTGTAAGATGCGGCGCAGGATTTAAGCATGCAAATTACAAATTAATTTTGTTGTATTTTTCCGATAAAAAAAAACATGTATAAGTAATTATATCAGTGTATAAATAAGAAAATAAGAAAAATTAGTGAAAGAACAATCCGTCCTAAGCTACCTACAACTAAAAGTGGTAATTAAAAAAAAACAAATCAGTGCAAGTATTTTACTTTTAAAGTTTCTAAACCAAGTTCTATTTATGCGAAACTGCGCCGGGAGCTCGACCTTTTGCCGAGGAGAGCAACCTGTAAGTCTGCACAATTTCAGAAAAATTAAAAAATTTGACATTGCGAGAATTCTTTAAATAATAAAATAAACAAAAAAGTTAAGGAAAAAGAAAAACAATTTAAAAAGTGATTAAATTAATACATTTTTTCACGGAGAGATTAATGTAAAAAAAGTGGAAATTTGCCTGTCCGGCAGGTCTGTTAACGTACGTGAGCCACATTGCAGATCTGGGAAGGGATTTCATGGACATTTATTGTTTTAGCAGTAATCTAGATACCCTTTAAAATATAAGAAGCAATGTTTGCAAAAGAGACTCTGGCCCTCGAGTCTTTAATCTTGCAACTGCTGAGGTATAGGACGTTAGTCATTTAGATTGCTCTGGAAATGTTAGGATCAACGGTTAGAAAATGAGACTTTTAATATCAATGTTAGGAAATGAGTGTACTAGGATCATGGGCAAAAAATAGAAACATAAGATATTTATACCACTTATACTCGAATTTTTTACCAGATGCGAAATGAAAATTAACATAGAAAAGTCGAAACCTGTCAGTTTCTCTCCCAGGCGGGAAACATATAACGAAAAAGATAAGCTTCAAATATTGCTACATGAATATTTGAATTAGGGAACTATAAGAAAGATTTGAAATACGCTTCTCCAAGCGTGTTGGTCAAGAAAAAAATGTAGTCCTCAGATTATGCATAGGCTATTGTAAGCTAAAAATAGTTTTAATTAAAGCCAAATTTCCGTTGCCGTTGATAGGCGACCTTCTAGACAAATTAGTCAATAAAAGCGTACTGTAAAAGCTGTATCTAAAAATGGGTATTTTCACGTATTTGTGAACTATGTTTATACTTTAGCAGTATTTTAATATTTGGTTATCAACATTTTTGCCGATTTCATTAGAGAAAATAAAGTCATCGTATATATGAATGTCATAATGGTAGCAGCACAAATATAGAGGAACCTTTAACAACATTAGAAAAAATATTCATTCGATTAAGTTAAGTTATTAATTAAGTAGTAAGGATAGAACAAAAAAAGAAACTGGAGGCCTTAATACAATTAAATATTTTTCAGTTTCGGGAAAATTGCAGAACGTTGAAAGTTGTTTGGGTTTTACTTATATGTAGGCGACGGTCTGCGCCGACGAAGTTGGTCGCGTTGTCCACACCTTCTGCGGAATCCCGTGGCGAGTCACGAGTCTTTCAAAAGCTTTTATTGGCATCACGCATCAGTGGTGAGGTCAGACATTAACTCCAAGTGGACCGCTTCGGGCGGAAAACAGAATACAAACAATGCCGCGAATGACTTATATTGTGGCTTGCCACGAATCCGTCAGGTTGTGCTAAATGGTCAACGCCACAGATATTAAGAGGGCTGAGAGCTCGAAGTCTATCCGATGGCAAATTACCCATTTTTTGTGCGAAGAGTTGCGGCTTGCATCGAAAGCAGACATACTTTTTGAGCATTAACTAACAATACTTTTCCTCGCAGAAGAACCTCTCACACACCCTGAAGATCGTTAACTATTTATCTCGATGTAAGAACCAGTTTGATAACAGTTCTATAGTTTTGTTAACACTAAGCGTAAATCTAAAACCTTTCCGTCTTTGCTATCGCTTGGAAAATCTAATGCAAGCACGGATCAGGAAATTGCCGATCTTTTTGCACAGTTTTTTCAAACCACATATTCATCTTTGTTAACAAACGCTAATTTATAAAGGATCTTCAGAAAATGAAGCCAGTCTTTTCACCAGGTCCAGACGGGGTACCGGGCTGTGTGCTTAGGTACTGCTCTGCTACCCTGACCAAACCCCTTTTAAAATTATTTAACCCTTCCCTGGAAACGTCCCTCCACGTTTTTCGCTATCTGGAAAGAGTCCCTTATTATTCCCCTTCACAAGAAAGAGAATAAATCGGATGCTGAAAATTACAGATGTACGAGGTGTGTTCAAAAAGTAAGGTGACTTTTCAAATTTCGCGGGCAACATATTTTCGATTATCGATTTTTTTGTTTTGTTATATTGGTACACTCTTCCCTAACATCTGTACCAAGTTTCAATGGAACATCCTCTTTTGTTTGGTTGTGAGAGGCGTAAAGTTACAAGTTATTTTGCGAGCTCGGCGATTTTTTGCTATCGAAAAATATGGATCAAAGGATTTGCATCAAATTTTGTGTAAAAATAAAATTAAGTGCTCTGAAACACTTGAAATGTTGACAGTGGCATACGGTGAAACTGTTCTGAGTAAAAAAAAATGTGTACAAGTGGTACAAACTCTTCCAAGATGGCCGGGAAGATGCCAATGACCAGCCTCGCTCTGGACGCCCAAGCACGTCAACAACTGATGAAAACGTTCAAGCAGTGACGAAAATTGTTTTGGAAAATCGTCGAATCACTATCAGAGAAGTTGCTGAAGATGTCGGTATATCGCTTGGCTCGTGCCATGAAATTTTTTCAAACGTTTTGGGTATGAGTCGTGTGTCAGCGAAGTTTGTTCCGAAATTGCTGAATTTTGACCAAAAGAACCGTCGCATGAGCATCGCTCAAGAGCTGTTGAATGACGTCAACGACGACCCAGATTTACTCAAAAGGGTCATAACTGGTGACGAATCATGGGTATATGGTTATGATATCGAAACCAAAGCCCAATCGTCCCAATGGAAGAGCCCAGGCGAGCCAAGACCGAAAAAGCACGCCAAGTTCGATCAAATGTCAAAGTTTTGATCACTGTTTTCTTCGATTACCATGGCGTGGTGCATCAGGAGTTCTTACCATATGGTCGTACGGTCAATAAACAGTATTATCTGGAAGTTAAGCGCCGTTTGCGAGAAGCAATACGAAAGAAACGTCCAGAATTGTGGAAAACAATTCATGGCTTTTGCATCACGATAATGCCCCCTGCTCACTCATCTTTGCTTGTGAGAGATTTTTGGCCAAAAACAACACCACAATAATGCCTCAGCCACCATATTCACCGGATTTGGCCCCATGTGACTTTTTCTTGTTCCCAAAACTGAAGAGACCTATGAAAGGACGGAGATTTGCAACGATTGAAGAGATAAAGACTGCATCGCTGCAAGAGCTCAAGGCTATACCGAAAAGTGCTTATGGGAAGTGCTTTGAGGATTGGAAAAACCGTTGGCATAAGTGTATTGTATCTGAGGGGGATTACTTTGAAGGGGACAACATAAATATTGATAAATAAATTAATAGTTTTTCTTGAAAATACAAAGTCACCTTACTTTTTGAACACACCTCGTATATCTAAACGATCAGCAATTCCGAAACTTTCCGAAAAAATTATTGTGCCTCACTGGCAGCACCAGTGTAGATCTGACCTATCTTCAAGCAAGCATGGCTTTATGAAACAACGGTCTACCACTACCAATCTTCTGGAACTAATATCCTTCGTAATCACTGGATGTCATTTACACTGACTTCAGTAAAGCATTTGACTCCGTGAATCACGGCCTTCTTTTTAGAAAAACTCGATCTTATCGGTTTTCCTACTGATCTCCCTGGTTTGGATTAGCAGTTACCTCACAGGTAGAACGCAAGGAGTTCTTTTTGAAAATTCATTAGTTCATCCGATTCTGGAATATGGATCATGTATCTGGGTCCCCCAGTATGGGGTTCACCAGTGCCTTATTGAATCCATCCAAAATAACTTTTTAATATTTGCTCTCCGCGGTCTCAACTGGGATGCAAACTTACACCTTCCCTCTTATAAAAAGTAGACTCATACTAATTAATTTACCATCCCTCGCTAATCGTAGGACGATGCTTAGTGTCGTCTTTATCCATAACCTTCTTAAGAGTGAAATTGATAGCCAGGCCCTTCTAGGCCGCTTGAATATCCATGTACCCCTTAGGATTACTAGAAATTATATCCCTCTATCCTTAGAGCATTGTAGTTCGAACTCATTCTAAATGTAACTTGGAGTATAGACTATATATATTTATACCAGTGTTTTTCCATAATTTTTCTAAATATGATTGTCATTTATTTATTGAAGACTTGGCTAAAATTCCTGGTGGTATTAATGCATTCCGAGTAAATAAAGAACAATATATTTCGGTGTCCAAAACCATAAAAACTTCAAATGGAAAAAATTTCGAAATTCGATTTCTTGACACATTCAGATTTATGCCATCAAGTTTAGATACCCTTGCTTCTAATTTAATTGATGATCAGTTAAATACAGTAAAAACATTTTTTAAAAATGAAATAGTATTCAAACTTATGCGTAAAAAGGGTATCTTTCCTTATGAATATTTAGATTCAGATAGTCGACTTGAGGTAACTTCCCTACCATCAAGAGCAGCATTCTATAGTAACTTGACAGAAAAGGAATGCTCTCAAGATTATTAAGACCACGCACATAATGTCAGGTCACAATTTTCCTGTTCAAGTCTAAAGGATTATCTCGAGTTGTATTTAAAAAGTGATGTTTTCCTATTGACTAATATATTTGATGATTTTAGAAAAATATGTTTACAAATTCAGTTGTTTACTACACAAGGTCTATCTTGGGAAGACACGTTAAAGACCACAAATATTCAACTAGAGTTATTAGTAGGTATCATATGTATAGATTTATTCAAAATACCATTTTAATGTATTTGGATGCAAACAATTTATATGGTTGGGCAAAGTCAAAACCTCTCCCATATAAAGGGTTTGAATGGTTGTCCCCAATTGACTTAAAAAATTTTGATATACATAACATATCTATTGATAGTGAGTATAGATATTTTTTGTAAGTAAACCTAATTTACCCCTATCGCCTTCATGATACACATATGTATATATGCTTAATTTTGCATCTAAAGAGGATACAGTTAAAAAATTAATAGCTGACCTCGGGAACAAAAAATTGTAATCCATTATAGAAATTTGCAGCAATGCATACAAAATGGGTTAATATTAAAAAAGATTCATAGAGGGGTTTGCTTTTTACTAAAACCTTGGTTAAAGAATTATATTGACTTAAATATTTTACATAGACGGAATGCCAAGAATAAATTGGAAAAAGATTTTTTTAAATTAATGAACAACTCGGTCTATGGGAAAACTATGGCAAATCCTGAAAAACTTGTAGAGGTTAAATTGGTAACTATATGGGAGTCTACAGATGTTCATAAACTCGGTCGGAAAAAACATTGTGCTAAAAATTTAATTTAAAAGATCAATTTTCATAGTGCAACTAAAATATATGACGAGTTCTATACCATCCAAATGAAAAAACTTTCTGTGGTATTTGATAAGCCAATGTATTTGGGTTTTGCTTTATTGGACTTATCAAAGTGGAAAATTTATGATTTTCATTACCAATACATGAAACCCAAATTTCAATAAAATTTAGTTTTAAATTACATGTATACAGACTCATTCATCTATACTATAAAAACCGATGATTTTTATAAGGATATTTGTGGTGATATTGAATAAAAATTTGATACATCCGATTATTCAGATAGAAGAATCTAAATAATTTTAAAGAAGAATATAATTTTAAAAAAGTTAATAAAAAGAGGTTAGGATATTTTAAAGATGAGTTGAATGGAAAACCAATGAGTGAGTTTATAGGTCTATGCTCCAAAGTTTATATTTATAAAATAGATGAAGGTAAAAACTCTTATAATAGAGCAAAAGGTGTGAGCTCCAGAAATTGAACTATGGATCATTATAAAAATGTATTACTCACTGGAACTCCACTATATGGTAGTAGGACAATGTTAAGATCAAGGGCGCACAAAATATCAACAAATAGGGTATATAAGAATGTGCTTTGTGCTAATGATAGTAAAAGAAAACGAAAACATATTGAAACAGAGTTTACAATGTTAAATCATGATGATCATGGTACTCTATCAATAAAACATAAAAGGTTAATGGAAAAGGAAATTGTGGATAGTATCAATTTCTTAGAACTTGAAAATATATTCTTAAGAGATATAATAAATGGGAGATATACAGATGTCAATACATTAAATAGAACAAGAATTATTTTATAAGTCAATTGAATTGGAAATGTTTTATTTTGATCGAGATTGTAGTAAATATAAGTAAAACAAAAATAAATTGTAAAAAACATATAATATTTCATTAAAATTGTTAATATACACATTATAAAATTGTACATTTATACGTATGTAAATAGATTTTTTAAATTTAATTAAATATTATAATAAGAAAAAAAAAATATTAATAATAAAATATAAATAAAAATTAAATATTACATTGTCTTTTAATTTGGTATTTGTACTATTAAATTTCATCTTTATTTACCCAGTTGGCCTCGTCCATTGGAAAGCCAAGCCATTTTACCGAAACTTTATCATCTCTTCGCTTTAAAATTTTCTCAACTAGAAATGTGTTCGGGAACTCAGTCTTTTTGAGTTCTTCTTTATAAAACCCACCCTGAATCGGATTACCCTTATAATCTTCAAGTAAGTATGTTTTGGGGAATATATTGTTGACTTTTCTAATTTTAAAGATTTCTGTTGTATAACTCGGTGTATACCCTTTTTCAAACACACGTTTATACTTGCTGATACGAACGTTTACTCTCAACATATATCTTTATGTGATTATATGAGTCTTGTAATATTGGTTTTCATTAGTTTTTTAATTAATTGTTTTTAATTAGTGTTGACACTAATTGGGCTCATTTTTATGGTTCTATGTACCCTATTATTGTAATCAAATATCAAATTTTTGTAAATATCTATCCACTTATATTTCCCATTAAAACTAAACTCACGCCACATTGACTCTTTAAGTGTTCTATTAAAACGCTCGACATTTGATGCCTTAAGAGTGCTGAAAGTCGAATAATGATTTATATAATAACGTTTCATTAATTGTTTACATTTTTTATTAAAAAACTCTTTTCCATCATCTGTTTGTACATTTTTTGGTGTTCCATGACCTGATTTTAAGATTTTCTCCATTGCTTGGGAAACATCATTGGCATTTTTTGATTGTAGTGCTTCACCCCAAGCAAATTTAGAAAACCTATCAATTACATTTAATAAGTAACGATAACCCTTGTTAGATGTTGAATAACCCCCCATTTCAACCAAATCTGCTTGCCACAGATCGTTTATTCCCTTCGTAATGACTCGTCTTCGTTGAAAATGTTTACGAGACGGTCCGTGCAACTCATTTACAATTGCTCGATTCGACTAGGTGTATAGGCTACACCTTCTATTTCAATTGTTGTCTTTTTTGGTATCGCTGTCAGTTTTGTTACATACTTCAAAATATAGTCCTCAATAGCTTTTATCTTTTCAAGAACTTTCTCAAATATTTGATCAGTACTATCTGCTCTCTCGACGATTAATACTTTGACTTACAAGTTTTTTTTAGGTCTTCCCCCAACCTTCTGACTCACGCATTTGTATATTGTTTTGTGGTCAAGTCATTATCATCTAAGGGCTTAATATCGTGTTATCAATTAAAAAAGTTTCATTTAATTTAACACCTCTTTTTGAAAGATCTATTCGCTCCCTATCATTAGAAAAATGTCCAAACTTGTCAACAGACATGAAGATTATAAATAAAAATCTTTTTTGTGTTAAATATATATACTCTAATTAAACAATAACTCTCTCCTCTCGCAGTTCCTCTACTATTGAGAAAATCTCATTATTTTGATAGTTGATACCCGCTGCTTTTGACGCCACTAAAATTTGTAACCGTTCGACTAGTTCATTCACTATTCACATTCCAATATATATAATTTGGTTTTGATTCCTGCAGATTCATATAACCGAACACAGTTTTCGTAGGAAGTGGAGTGGATGTTGGAGGATTATCATTTTTTTTTATAATTTTAGTATATTTAAATGCGCGTGAACCTTTAATTCGATTATTCACTTTATAACCTAATTTGTGAACATTTGTTTCTAAAATAATATTTTTATATGTTTTCAAATCATGATCATTATAATTTTGGGGGAAATATAAGAGAGTACAGAGCAGGAGTTAGCTCGAAACTCATTCCACGAGACAAATGAATCTTATTATCAAACATTTTTAGTTCACTATTCCCTAATGTTAATAAATTATCTAAACTTTTTTTAGGTCCGTAAGCCTTATCTATATATATTTTCCCGATTCAAATGATTGATACTAAAATCATAGTTTTTATTATCTATCTCGTCTTCTATATTTATATCTTCCCTCATTTCATTTTCTTTTGTATGCATTGATATAGCTTCCGGCTCACTCCCTTTGTCCACATCATCATTATATGTTTCGCCTTTCTTTCCTTTTTTAAAAACATTTGTTTGTTAAAATAAATCATTATATAAATCACTATAATTCATAGATCGGTATTGAGATAAGTTTCGTTTTGTCTGATGTTGTCTCCCATTGGTTGTATAATACAGATCATCGTCATGTAAAGGTTCTCTAATAGGTTTAAATGTTTCCTCTAATTCTATAACACTTTGATTCTTTACATTTTTGAGGTCATTAAACCTTCTCTTCAAGGCAGATCTCGCTTTTGTTAACTGAGCTAACACATTCAGTATTGTAACCTGCATAAATTTAGATAAAGTAAATTTTAAAAATATATAATCTTTATGTAATCACTCTTCAGTTACTCGATCTATACTGTTTACTGGAAACTATAACTTTTAATATTTATATCCGCCCCATCTATCCCATGAAATATAAAATATATTGTTTATATAGATTTTAAAGTTGTATTTATTCGACGTAACATACAATTCCGGCTTTTTATTATTTATTTATTTTTTTATATTTTATTTACTTGTTTCTATATATAAATTATCATTCTTTTTATGAATATTAAATTTCCCATCCCATTTCCTCAATAAATTCCTATCGAAGATGTGTATACCTTTCCGGGGTGTATAGAAAGTAATGCTCTAAGGGATTTTCCAATCTTCGTCCTTTTACACTCCGTCTTGAAGATGGGGAACATTACATTCTCAGGCGTCCTTGCCTTTGACAAAATAGATTTCTTATTACATCTATAGAATTCTTGAGTTACCGTCACAAGCTTTATTCGTTTTGCATTATTTTCAACATCAATTGTTATGAACGCTGTTTCTGCGGCATCATCTTCTTCATCGATCTTCTCGTTGAAATAACAAACCAAACTTGTCGGATTAACAGGTGTCTTCCTATTGTCCTCGTCAGTAGGATCGAATTCGACTTCTGTAGTCTCCTCGATCTTGTAGTTGTTCATGTTCATTTTATTATATATATTTATTGTTTTTTGTTGTTTAGCAGTGAATTTTGAAGTAAGCAGCCCCGATTTTTATACCATCCAGAAGTCACACATACAAACGTATATACGACACATTTGTTTAACCCTATAGGTGGTTGTAGATTTCCGAATTATCAAAATATGTATACCATTTTTATTATTGTTATATGCGACCCAATGTGTACCACTTGATTGTGAATCATCTAGGTTTACTATACCACATTCGCGAATTCTTGGAAAGCGTGGAAGTAAATCCCTCATATATACTCCTCGAAAATTTATATATATATATTTTTAAGCAAAAGTTGTAATGCCTATATTTGAAAGTGGTCTATTGGGTAGCTGACATATTCGTTTTTTCGGCTTTTAACACCATATCCCTTACTTTATGGTTTTAGGTAGAATCCATAACCTGTTCTATATGGTTTGAGATATAATCCTTCTCCTACAGCAACACTTTAAATTTTTCTATTATGTCGTTTCTTCTCCTCCATATCCTCTTTCGCCATTCTCGCGTTGTTTATTGTTTTTGCAATTGCGGCACTTCCACTAGCTAAACTACCGAGGGCACTTAGGGCAGTCAAAATAAGTACGATTGGTAAAAAACCACCAGTTTTTGGTACATTAATTATTCTTGGTACTTTCACGTTTTTCTTTGAACCCATTGTCGATTGAACTGATTTTCATGCAATTTTAATTGCACTTATAATGTCCAATGGCTTTTTTTTTAATGTTCTAGTAGCAGCGTTAATAACAGTCGACAGATTCGTCATCTTTACTTTTTTCCTCGTCGTCTTCCCTTTACATTTCTTTTTTGTTTTTTATATACCCATTCCAAATTTTTTCTCTGTTTTCATAATGTTGGTCACCAAATATGCTGCTGCTTTTTCACCAAGAGTACTGTCTGGTGCTTTTACAAGTGACCAAGCTTTGTCAATGAATTCTGCAATGTGACGTCCATGTAAATCCTTTTTATGGGAATATGCTATATCGTGTTCTTTACAAGACTCATCCAGTTTATTTATTCCTTGATCACCTCGTTTCAAACGTTTTTCTAGCTGTGTACCCGGCCCACAAAATGTAAGTTTTTGACAAGACCACCACCTCGTTTACAATTAAAAAGACTAATGAGTTAATTATAAAAACGTTTCCCCATCATATTGATGTTTAATCATCAAATATTTCTCATCGAATGAGATACATAGCATCCTTTATGCGTTTAATAAGTCAAAAACAAAAAATTATCGTTAGAAATATCAACGATAAAAGCGTAAAAAACAACCTCCACGACATAGTTCTTTTTTACTCATACTTCAAATTGTGGTAAAACCAACATTATGCTCAGTTTGATAGAGAGTCCAAACGGATTAAAATTCGAGAATTTTTGTGTGTTTTCTGAGAGTTTATATCAACCTAAATATGAGTACTTGGAAAAATTAATAAAACTTATTAAAGGAATGGGATATCATACTTTCTCTCATAACGATGGTGTATTAGGCCCCAGTGAAGCAAATAATAATTCTATTAAGATATTTGATGATGTAGCTTGTGAAAAACAAGACAACATAAGATCTTATTTTTGTATGGGACGTCATAAGAATATTGATTCCTTTTATTCATGTCAAACATATACCTATATATCTAAACACGTGATTCGTGATAATGCAAACTTTATAATAATGTTTAAACAAGGTGATTTAAATATGCGACATATATATAGAGATCATATTAATACAGATATGGGGAATGACACATTCGTGGAAATTTGTAAAAAATGTTGGAAGTATAAATTTTTATTCCTGCTTATAAGTAAAGATGATGGTATGGATAAAGGCAGATATAGAAAAGGATTTGATCAATTTATTTTGATTTCAAAAAGTTATTGGATTTGGTATAAAAGTAGATTAAAAATAAGCATTTCCACAGTTTAACAACAGATTTTAATATGTCTAGATCAGTTCTGTTATAAATACAAACTATTTCTACCAATCCAATTGGATGGACGTTTTGAGTGTGCATTAATTGATTTTAATATGTACAATTCAGTCCTAAATATAGACGAACAAAACAATCTCTTCCATGTTGAAACTAATGTAATCACCATTCCTACTGGATCCTATGAAGTAAATGATATAACTGATTATATTTATAAAAAACTTAAAGATTATGGTATTGAAAAATCTTTTAAAATTGAAAGCAATAACAATACTCTTCAAGTGGAAGTAGCCAGCACTTGGGAGCTGGTTTACTTTAATAAGGAAAGATTTATTGTTCAACTTTTTGGTTTTGATAAAAGAGCTTTAGAGTCACATCCAACAAAAACATATCTATCGGATACTATTCGTTTGGAATGTAACATAATTAGTGGTTCATATGTAGATAATACACCTAATCATACGTTACATGGTATAATGTTCCTCCTGGCTATAAAGTAAATGTGACACCACATAATCTTATTTACTTGCCAATCAACTGTGATGAAAAAAGCACACTCTCCATACGCATCGTAGATAAAAACGGAGATTTGGTAAATTTACGTGGTGAAAACGTGTCGATTCGGTTGCATATTCGCATGATAACTCTCTAAAAATAAGTTCACTTACTTTAAAAAATAAATTATTTTTAAAGTCTCTAGGCTTCAAAGTTAAAAATTAATAAAAATATACTGGAAGAAAAAATGAACGAAATTTTAAATGTTCGAGAAAAAGCTTATTCGGATGAGAACATTTCGAAAAAAGAGTTTCATACCTATTCGTCGTATAATCAAACATTTAAACCAAACGGTGAAATTCGAATTACTATCCAAAATACTCAACTTTCAAGGAATTATTAGAAAAGATACAACAGTCGGTCCTACAACTGATAATGTTACAACTTTTTTTAAAAATAATTGTATGGCTTACTTCTTGGATGAAAGCAAGAACGAAATAAATGAATGCGAGATTGATAGAACTCGATTTGTCGGTATGACAACTACTCTTAAAAATTTTTTATCACTTAATAACCTTCAAAGTCAAAATCTATGAAATTCTGGATGGAGTGGTGGAGATGACTTTTCTACTGGACCTTACTTTAACTTTTCTGTCCCATTAAAAAATCTATTGGGGTTTGCTGATGATAATTTATATGTCGACTTCAATAAGAATCAGTTTGCTCACCTATATGAAATGTATTCAAGATTTCAATCTAGTTACTACAATCGTGAGTCACAACCATTTTTAACACCATCGGAATTTAAAATCTAAGCTCCAATTATCGTAATTGATCTATCATATCAAAATTAAACAGTAAAATCTGGTCCTATTGACGTGAGAATTTCAACTGAAACGAAAATACCCAAGCTTATTGCCTACTCATACACGATCGATTAGTAGAATATAATCCCTTAAGCGGATTAGAACAACGAGTTGTTTGATAGTTTTTAAAAATGATTAAAGATATTATATCAATTGATATTCAAGGTTTCTTTGACAATAACAATTAATTTATTCTTAAAGAAATTGGAATAGTATTTGAAAAGGAACCAAAATTGAATAATAGTTTTATTATAGAACCACCATATGATTTCACTTTATTGAATACAAAATCTCGAAGCACTGCAAACGGGTTAACAAAAAAGCATCATAAAATTTGTTGGAACGATGGAGGCGAAAGTTTTGTGCAAACGTGACGATATCTTAAGGCAATAACTATTGAAAAACAAATTATCTCTAAGGGAATGAAAAAGAAACGTTTTCTACAATCAGTTTTTGGAAACCACCATTTGATTAATGTCGAGGACATACATTGTCCGTCATTAAACCGGTTTAGAGGAAACAGATTTCCCTATTGTAAAAATCATGTCAAAGGTGTTGTGTGTGTTTTAAACAATGTATACAACATTCAAATTTTTTTTAAGTAGTTCAAAATAAATGAAACATATCTATTTGCATTCACTTCATTTTGATGTTGAGACGACTTGTGACAAGACCTGTTTCACAAAAAAAAATATTTCGATAAATAATGAAATTTATTTTAGAAATTGATATTTTCTACAATTCAATGGGAAGATATTTGAAAATCATTTCCAATACCTTCTTAAAACCAAAATTATGTTCATTATTCAAGGTCCACAAGATCTAAAAACAAGAGAGATTGGAAACATGCGCTTGCCTCTTTTACGTAAATCGAAGGAATGGAGCTGGAAAAAATAATTTCATTGTATCAATAATTAATACATAAACGTTTTTTCTTACTTTTTATGAATAAGGGAAGGGAAATACATATATAATATATATAGACCCACTTGCACACGTACATATATACACTCCTCTATTATGATGTACACTACCCCCTTAACTCAACCGCATTCAGCGCGTGCGCAACGTGTGCCGTAACATGCTCGTACAAGATGCTTACAAATCAGATGCACGCGTGTGAAGTGACCTTTTATTAGGAGTGAAATTACTTAGCGCTGGTAAACAATGACTACACACACAAAACCACAACCTCTTGTATCCTTTTTATCTATGTGTCGGAATAGAGAGAGAAATACTAAAACATCATCGGTTCCACATGTCATGTTTCCACACACATCTGGAGTTCTGGGGGTACATACGTAGACAGAGGCTTACATATAAAGAAATTGGCAGTGTGTTTTGAGAAAATACAACCCCTTAAGACGTTCCCAATCATCCTGATTAGGGTCAGGAATACATTTCAATATTCCCATATAACGGATAGGGGGGTCGGAAAACTAATCATGACACAATCGTCACATTTTATTACTTCTTTGAACACGTGCACTGATTTTAAAAACTATAATTTATGGGTTTATGATTTCTGTGCCAGAATCCTTATTGACTAAAAGGGTGGTAAGGGGGAATCCTTATCACAGGAGACGACGGATTTATCACTAATGTGACAGCTTAATAGCCCATAAATCTGTGCCAGAACCAGCTTTATTTACCTACTACTGAACCGTGTTGTTGTTGTACTAAAGACATATGTTGGAACGACTAGGCGTGCATTATCCAGGTTGTGTCTGCTGCCCCTCAAGGATTCTGTTGAAGGGCCAGCCTTCAACGAGGGGAGGATGCTGGGCCAAGCAGTCAAAGAAAAAGACGGATGAGCAGCGGCGGGCTTATCAGCAGTTTCTATTTTGTTTTGGTTCTCCCAGTTTCGCATGCGTTTTACTGCTATTTTGTAGCACATGCGCTTTTGGGACCTTTTTTAGATTTGCTGTAACTCGAAACTTTTGTTGATAAGCTTGTACTTCTTGCATTTCGGCGAGGTTTTGTGTGCGAAATTGATTTGGTTTTGATTTGAACTCGAAATAAAATTTGGAAATTGAAATTAAATATTGTTGCATTCTTCCGCTTAAATGGTAAAGTAAAGTCAAAAATATAAATAAAATTAAAATAATACAAAAAAAGTGGATTAAATAATAAATGAAGATACTCATAGCAACTATCGAGGAAAATCCCTAGTCCTCAGCTGACCATTGTTTTTATCAACAAGCCAGTTTTTAAAATTCTTATTATGAACATTGTTCGATGACATCATAAGTTAGTGCTAATTTTATTTAATTATTATTGTTTTATAAATAACTTTGTTTAATTTGGCTAGTAATTTGAATTCTTTCCAACTTGTTCTACTTAACTACCCACACTGTAAACAACTCGGACGTTTCTTCTAGTTACTCTGCATTTGGGCAGAGTCCACACATTTTGGCGACCGTGACAGGATTCTGCATTCGGCAAGTCCCACCATAAATTCTATTCACACATAGGATAATTCCCTCTGCATTCGGCGGAGAAATAGATTCCAGCAACGCCACGCAGTGCAGCTCATCGGACTATTGTCTGTGCGTTTGGCATCATCGTAGGCTCTCCGGAAGCATCGCCACTGGGTCGTCGTGGATACCTGCATGCAGGGTATGCGCATCATAACCGTCGTAAGTACATCTTCGCAAGCGAAGGAACAGCGGCACAAAGAATACGAAAAACTGTAAGCTAGACTCGCAAATGCAATCGCGGTTTTGTCGTTCCACTCTCAACCAAAGGGCATTGCCCATATATAATATACACATACTTGTGCAGCTGGTCTGCAAATGAATAAGACAAAATTGAGGTACTCTCCCAAGCATCGGAGTGTTTTGCTTTTTCCTCTGAACCAAAGGGCACTTAGCTTAGCTTGTCTGGTCCCGCGCTGAGTGTCGTGGCCTCCTTTCAAATGTCCAAAGTCAATTATCCAAAGGCGTTAAGGTAGTTAAAGGAGCGCTACGATAAAAAGGTTTTGATTTTTATAGAGCACATTTCTAGCTTATTTGAGATTCAAATTATAAAAAGATCTGATCCCGCAGTTCTTCGCTGTATCTTGGATACCGTCTACGCGCTGCGTGATTCGTTGTTGTCGTTAGGGACAGAAGCAGATGTTATGAACGCAATACTAATTCATTTTGGTTTATCTAAAATTGATGCAGATTCGAAATTATCGTACGATCAGGTTCAAGAATACGGGGTGTTGCCTACTTGGGAGAATTGTTATCGCAGTTTAAGCCTCATTGTCAATATTTGGAGAGCAACGTCGAACGATCGTCTGATGAGAAGCCAAAGAAAAGGCCCATGCAGAATAGGAGAGCCTATTGTAACGGTCCTGCGTTGGGGTGGCTGGGACAGTTCACCTGATACCAGCAGTTCGTTCCAACATTTAATTTGATGTCAGTCCTCTGAAAAGAAGATCCCACCCAGAGTATGACGCAGTTTGTTTGATTAAGGATAGAACAGATCTTTGTTGTTTATTTCATATCTACGATTACAGGCCGTCTTGGTGATCCGCTAGCTAAGAAAAGGAAAGAAGAATAGAAATGATGGAGCGTGTGTCGGCCCGAGGGCCAGTCACGCGAGCGGTTGTGAATGTAAAGAGAAGAGAACCCTAATCTTATTTATTATCCAACTTTATGCGCCATACCACCCCCTTCTTTTCCTGAGAGGCAGGCGTTTGTGGGCTGACCATTATTCGGCGCCCTCGCCCGAAGATGACCTGAAGTGTTTTTCTCCGTTGGGCACCATGACACTACGGTGGTGCCCGAACCGTAGCTTGGCCCAGCGCTCTCAGATGTACGCCTGGGTGGCGGCAGTAGTATGACGCTCGGGTGTATATTCCACACGACGCCTCGCATGACTGTTCCTCGCAATTGGCCTCCCGTGGTAGTGGGCTGCCTTGCCTCCTCCTGCCGCCTCCGGACCGTGACCCTTCGTTCTCTGCCGAACAGTACGTTCCAGGTGACTTCTCCCTCTGGAACCAACAAGCTCTGTTACTTGCCGCTCGGCTTCATCCTCCACCTCTCCAGGACGTGGTCAACGGTGGTGGGCAGGAGGACTACTCTTGTTGGAACTGTCCACCCCAAGTTATTCGTCATCGCTGCCTCAACCTGAGGTGGCCAGCGGTTTCTCATCCCGAACCCTCCGAGACGCAACATTGCAACACGTCTCGGTCTGGGGAATTTTCGTGTGCCTCGTCGCTTGCTCGTCTTGAGGGGCCGGAGGCGCCTCCTGACGGCGTGCTGTTTTCGGCGTCTACCGTGTTCCGGCGCTCCTCGTTCGCCGGGCTTTGTTCTCTGGGCGTGTTGCGCCGGATCCCCAAGCGGGTGGTAACCGATCATCAGGCCCTCAGGTGGCTAAATTCGATCGAAAGTCCCTCAGGTAGAGTGGCAAGATGGGCATTAGGCTTACAACCATTTCAATTTGAAGTAAGATATCGCAAGGGAAAACTAAACGCCGTGGCAGACGCATTATCACGCGCACCGCCAGTCGAGATAAAAATGGCAAGAACAGGACAGGAATGGCTGGAAGAGAAATACGAGGAGTGTCGGAAGAACCCAGGAAACGAGGAACATAGGATCGAGGGCGGCAAATTGTATAAGCAGGGCACCAAGGAGAGAGACCTTAACCCCTGGAAACTGTGCGTCACTAGAGAAGAAGTACAATCGGTGTTACGCAAGAACCATTGCCAAAGAACGGCAGGACTCACAAAGCAGTATTTCTAGCCTGGTATGAAGAAGGATATCATAAACTTCATCGAACTGCATCGCAACAACAGGCGGCGGGAAAGATGCTGGCGAGAATCGCCTACGCCCCGTGGTAAACTCTGTGCGTTGGTACTGTGGGCCCACTACCAAGGACAAAGCACGGGACTACCATACTAGTAGTAAGAGTGGATAAGTTCTCAAAGTTTTGGTCACATCGGTCCTGCTTTGGGGTGGCTGGGGCAGTTCACCGGATACCAGCAGTTCGTTCCAACATTTGCTGAAAAGAATATTCCACTCAGAGTATCGGACCGTCGCCGCATGCAGACGTGTATTTTTATTGTGCTCCGGGGAAAAAAAAGTATTCAATAATATCCAAAAAAGTGCACTGGTTTCGTAAACCAAAACAACGCGAAAAGACGCTTTCAGCGATGAAAATCGCTAATGTTTATATTGATTAATATAAAACAAAACACTAATTCTAACAAACTCAACCTCGACTGCAATGAGTTTAAACGGCGTTCGCACACAACGTCAACGTGAGCAAGACGAGAGACGGCTCTCAGTACAAAGAAACAACGCTTACTTCTCTTTCAAAGCAACCGAAAGTAATGAAAGCTCTTCCCAAGCACGGTCAATTACCCCAAACTTGACCGAATTCTTAAACGTAGAGAACGATAGAGCGCGTTCTTGCTCCCCCTCGCTACCATCGATGTCTCTGAAGACAAAGAGCGCAGCAACTAGCACCAAAATGTCTTTGACAACGTCAACCGTACCAACAAGAACAACCGCAACTGTAACGACAGCGCCATTAACGACGTCGTCAGCTAGCAGCCCAAACATTAATACTTCTGCCGCTGCGCTGCCCGAAAAAGAGAACAAAGAAAATATTAAGCCGGCTGTGCAGACTGGTATGGATCACTACATCCAAATCAAAAGGAAGCTAAGGCCCCTAAACGCAAAATAACCCGTGGCAATGCTAACATAGCTGCAATAAAAACGCCCTCTAACTCAAACCGTTTTAAAATCTTGGCAGATGATGCCGAATCTACTGAAGTCAAAAAAAGGAAGACCAAGCGCCCGCCAATTTACATACGAGAAAAAAGTTCCAACGTTCTTGTCAACAAAATTATAGAGCTTATTGGCAAGGACAATTTTCTCATAATACCACCAGGAAACAAAAGTTCAAACGAAGTCTGAAGATAATTATAGAGTATTATCAAAATATCTCACCGACAAAGAAAGAACTTTTATACGTATCAGCTAAAAAGCAGCAAGGGCCTGCAAGACGTACTTAAGGGCATAGAGTCCGAAGTATCGCCTGCAGAGATAACAAAGGCGCTACAAGAGAAGGGATTTAGCGCTAAGACAGTCTTCAATATCCTTAACAGGGATAGAAAGCCGCAGCCACTCTTTAAGGTTGAGCTCGAACCAGAAATTAAGCCCCTAAAGAAATACGAAGTGCACCCTATATACAATCTTCAGTTCCTGCTGCATCGCAGAATTACGGTTGAGGAGTCGCACAAACGCAATGGCCCGGTACAATGTGCGAACTGCCAAGAATTTGGCCATACAAGGTCTTACTGAAATCTGCGCCCGGTGTGTGTAGTTTGTGGTGAGCTTCATGACTCCGCACACTGCCCAGCGAGCAAAGATGACCGCAACTCGAAAAAGTGCGGCAACTACGGTGGAAATAACACTGCTAACTATAGAGGTTTCCCAGTTTATAAGGAGCTGAAAAGTCGTATCCACCAGAGGGTAATTACTGCCCGCACCCAAAATAAACAGTTGATAACCCCCAGGTCAAACCCTGAAGTCTTCTTCTCGACTGCAGCCTGATCCTCACTAGGACTCTTAAACTCTGCCAAAAATGTTACATACTCAAGTGCTTTAAAATCTCATTGCCTGCTGATTGCGGCCAAGAACCGAACGCAGGTCGGCAGCATCAACCGCCGGAGCAGCCCAAAAGTAACTTTGAAGCTATGATATGCAGTCTACAACAAAGCCTTACGGAGTTGATGTCGTTTATGCGTACAACAATGCAAGATCTGATGCGAAACCAAAATCTATTAATAAAAATGCTGGTTTCACAACTATCCAAATTATGACTTCCCTACGAATATCTAAGTGGAACGCTAACGGCGCGCAATTCGTACTGGACAATCAAATCGACGTAATGCTGCTTTCAGAAACACATCTTACAAACAGATACAATTTTCAACTACGAGGATATTCATTCTATGGAACAAACCATCCAGATGGTAAAGCACACGGCGGGACTGGAATTTTAATCAGGAGCCGTATTAAGCACCATTATCATACGAAATTTCCATAAACATCCATAAATATACACCTAAATACTGGCAAGCAATTAATGCTAGCCGCCGTATACTGCCTCCACGCTTCACAATGGCCGAAGATGAGTTTATGCAATTTTTCAACTCACTCGGAGACCACTTCATAGCAGCAGGAGACTACAATGCCAAGCACACACACTGGGGATCTCGTCTCGTGACTCCAAAAGGAAAGCAGCTCTATAATTCAATTATCAAAGCCAATAACAAGCTCGACTATGTTTCTTCTGGCACACCAACATACTGGCCGGCAGACCCAAAGAAACTTCCGGATTTAATAGACTTTGCGATTACCAAAAACATTCCTAAAAACATGATAAGCGCCAAATGCCTTTCGGATCTTTCATCTGATCACTCGCCTGTCCTTTTTACTCTACTCCGACATCCAGGAACATGGGATCAACCATTAAAACTGACCTCACATAAAACCAATTGGGTTAAGTACAGGAAGTATATCAGCTCGCACATTGAGCTAAGTCATCACCTCAGCGATGAAGCCAACGTAGACAGTTTTGTTAATTCACTGGAATCTGTACTCGTCTCTGCAGCTCGAGTTTCAACACCTCATACTATAAACACACAATGCAATCAAAAGAAGTCCAATCTACAAATCGAACAGCTCGTCCTCGAAAAGCGACGCTTACGTCGAGCATGGCAATTTCACAGATCGCCATCTGCTACGCAAAGCTTAAAACATGCCTCACGTCAACTTGCTCAAGCTCTACAGCAAGAAGAAACTTATGTCCACCGCCGCTACATTGAGCAATTGTCAACCAATAGTACAAAACACTCAAAATGGAGAGCTCACCCAACTCTGAGCTCACCGAAAGAAACCGTGATGCCTATTAGAAATTCCACGGGCGGCTGGGCGCGCAGTGACGCAGACCGATCCAGCACGTTTGCCAACCACCTTAAAAATGTCTTCCAAACAAATCCTGCCACTAATGCGTTTACTTTACCGACTCTATCATATAAGCCCCAGCCTCAACATGAGCCAATTGAGTTTCGCCCAAACGAAATCGTAAACATCATCAAAAGACATCTGAATCAGAAAAAATCCCCGGGCTGCGACCTCATAACTCCCAAAATGATCACTGAGCTCCCATACTGCGCCGTTTGCACTCTCACCCAGCTCTTTAATCCCATCGCAAAACATGGCCACTTTCCAGTGAGGTGGAAAAAGTCAATTATAATAATGATAGCAAAGCCGGGGAAAGACCACACTATCCCCACGTCATACAGACCTATAAGCCTACTCTCTTGCCTATCTAAGCTCTTTGAAAAATGCATAATGACTCTGATAAACACATACCTGAGAATCCAATAAGGAATCCCGTCACACCAATTTGGGTTTCGTGAAAAGAATGGAACAATTGAGCAGGTCTACCGGATAACATCAGAAATTCGAAACGCTTTCGAAAAACGAGAGTACTGTACTGCCATATTTTTAGATGTCTCTCAAGCATTTGATAGAGTCTGGCTAGAAGGTCTAATGTACAAGATCAAGACAATGCTCCCCTACAGCACTCACAAGATTTTAGAGTCTTACCTTTACGACAGAAATTTGTTGTGAGGTGCAACACTGCTATATCTAATGATTACACTGTTGGAGCTGGAGTTCCTCAAGGTAGCGTGCTAGGGCCAACACTATATGTCCTCTACACAGCAGACATCACGACAAGCACACGTCTAACAACATCTACGTTTGCCGATGACACAGCTATTCCTAGCCGTTCTAAATGCCCGATTCAAGCAACTGCGCAGCTAGCTCGTCATATGGTCGATGTTAAAAAATGGCTTTCAGATTGGCGAATTAAAGTGAACGAACTAAAATGCAAACACGTTACGTTCACTCTGAACAGGCAAAACTGCCTGCCGATTACGTTAAACAACACTCTACTCCCACAAGCAAACGAAGTAACTTACCTAGGAGTACATCTTGACAGAAGACTCACTAAACCTATATGGATGTACGGCTCCTAGTTAAGGGGGAACGCCAGCAATAGCAACATTGACATTGTTCAGAGAGTTCAGTCGAAGATTCTGAGAACAATCACCGGGGCACTGTGGTACGTTCGCAACGAAAACATACACGGCGACTTAAACATTCAACCAGTCAAAGAAGTGATCGCAGAACAAAAGGTAAAGTACTTCACCAAGCTATCGGTGCACCCTAACCACCTGGCGAGAGGTCTAACAAGGTTGAGCAACCAATCACGCCTTCGTCGCAATGACCTATCCACCCAGCGACCGACCTGAGGGACGCGCAACCAGAATGCAGTCTTAGTATACTGTTAGTTAAATTTTAATGTCGTCAACTTATTGTTAGTCTCAAAATTAAGAGTAGTCAATAAATAATAAATAAAGCAAAGCTATAAAAAAAAAACAAAAAAAACTCAGAGTATGAAGCAGCTTGTTTGGTTAAGAATAGAACAGATATTAGTTGTTTATTTCATATCTATTGTTACAGAGTTAATTCACAGGGATTGGCTGGTCGTCGCCGTGGGCGGTCTGCGGGCCTGGAAGGCAGGGCTTCCGAAGTGGGTAGCCGGGCTTCCGATGCTCCAGAGTGTGCCGTGGGGGAGCCGCGTGGGGACAGGGCCAGGCCGTCTTGGTGATCCGCTAGCTAAAAAAGGGAAAGAAGAATAGAAATAATAGAGCGTGTGTCGGCCCGAGGGATATTCACGCGAGCGAGTGTGAATGTAAAGAGAAAGAGAACCCTGGAGCTCGGTATGAGGAAGAATGAATAGAAACCCAGTGGGTCTCTGGTGCGAGATGACGACAGGCCCGACGGGTCCAACGCGTAAGAAATGCAAGGCCCCTGTGGGTCTCTTCCGTGAGATGACACGAGGCCCTTTGGGTCCGACGTGTGAGCGATGCAAAGCCCCTGTGGGTCTCTGGTGAGAGATAACGCGAGGCCCGACGGGTCCGACGCGTAAGAAATGCAAAGCCCCTGTGGGTCTCTTGCGTGAGATGACACGAGGCCCTTTGGGTCCGACTTGTAAGCGATGCAAAGCCCCTGTGGGGCTCTTGCGAGAGACGACGCGAGGACCTTGGGGTCCGACGCGTAAGAGATGCAAAGCCCCTGTGGGACTCTTGCGAGAGATGACGCGAGGCCCTTGGGGTCCGACGCGTAAGAGATGCAAAGCCCCTGTGGGACTCTTGCGTGAGATGACGCGAGGCCCTTGGGGTCCAACGCGTGAGAAATGCAAAGCGAGAGAGAGAGAGAAGGCTGATCTTACCTGGGTGAGATCCACCGCAAAAGTGTCTCTTCCCCAGAAACCGGTCCTCGTTATATACCCCGTGGCTGAAGTCAGTGTGTCCGTTCCCGGAAATCCCTTTATGTGGTGTGCCCGTGTCCGACCCGGCAGTGTGACCGCTCGTTGTTTACTAAGGCGCGCCCGCGCATTCAAACTCAAATTTTATGTTTTATTCTTAACTAATAAACTTAATAACACGGGTACTTCAGGTTTTCACTTAAACAAACAAACTATGCTATTGATTTCATGATGCTATCCTTAATTCCCTAATCTTATTTATTATTCAACTTTATGCGCCTCCTTGGCGTCATATAACTCCCTTTTTTTCCTTAGCGGCCGGCGTGTGCGGGCTGACCATTATTCGGCGCCCTCGCCCGTAGATGACCTGAAGTTTTTCTTCTCCGTTGGGTACCAGGATACTACGGTGTTGTCCGAAGCGTAGCCCGGCCCAGCGCTCTCGGATGTACGCCTGGGTGACCGGCAGTAGTCTGACTCTCGTATGTATATTCCACACGACGTCTCGCATGTCTGATCCGCGCAACTGGCCTCCCGTGGTACTGGGCTGCCTTGTCTCCTCCTGCCGCCTCCGGGCCGATCGGCGAACCGTCGGCCTCTGCCGAAAAGTACGTTCCAGGTTACTTCCCCCTCTGAAACCAACAAGCTCTGTTGCTTGCCGCGCGGCTTCTTCCTCCAGCGCTCCAGGAGGACTTCCCCTGTTGGAACTGTCCACCCCAAGTTATTCGTCATCGTTGCCTCAACCTGGGGTGGGCCAGCGGTCTCTCCTCCCGAACTCTCCGAGACGCAACATTGTAACACGTCTCGGTCTGGGGAATCTTCGTGAGCCTCGTCGCTTGCTTGTCTTGAGGGGCCGGGGGCTGCTTCTAGTTCGAAACCTCCTGACGGCGTGCTGTCTTCGGCGTCTACCGGGTTCCGGCTCTCCTCGCTCGCCGGGCTTTGTTCTCTGGGCGTGTTGCGCGGGATCCCCAAGCGGGTGGGAGCCGTCCGGACCCTTATCTCAGGACCTGCGACCCGGCCGGTATCATTTTCGTCGTCTTTGTGGCCCGCTGCAGCTGGGCGCTGTGCTCCCTGAATCGTTTGTTTGACTGCTCAAATCTGTTCATTTCGTCTCTGCCGACACCTAAAATCCATCGAAGCTTATCTACTCTCCTCCCGCCGGTCCTTGTGTTTGGTCTTGAGCTGCCAGCGTCACCTGCTCAAGCCTCCTGCGTTTCCCGACCGGGCTCTACAACACTCCGTTGTCCTCTTCTCGTTCTTTCCGAATACCCAGCAGAATAGCCTAGGCGGGTTTCCGCATGCTCTCGTGGAATGTACTGTTCCTCCACATCTCATATAGATTTCTGGCCTGAGTCCATGGCTCCCTGCCTCTGCCGGTTGTACCTGTCTTTCTGCCGTCTCAATTTCCTCCACTTCTTCTGCCAGTGTTAGGAACTCCGTTAGCGACGCAAAAGCTGATCTTCGTGCATACAGTTTTATCTTGCTCCGACAGTTCTTGTAGATCCTATCCATTTTTTCCTCCTCCGAGTAGTCGGTGAATCTCGTCAGTTTTCTCAGCTCCATTGCGTATGTTCGTGTTGGTTCTCCCTCCTTCTGTCGTAGTTGTCCGATTTGCACATTCAGTTGCTCCTTTTGCTGTCCGGCTCGACCTGGACTCCTCCACCCGGTATTTCCATTTTTTTGTACTTATTGGATACCTCCATCAGTCTTGTCCTGAATTCCTCTGTGTCATCCGTGCTCTTTGTGTATATCGCCAACCTCTGTCTTAATTCCCTTGATCCTCCGCTTGGGTCTACGCCGATCTCACTCCCATATTCTACCAGCTCTGCTTTCGTAGCTTGGTATACCCAGCTGACTATTTGGTTTAAAGCCAGCTATCTCGCACGTATTGTCTTTTACGCTTCTCCAAGGCCAGTTACCTTCATATATAACATTTTTAGTTTTCCATTTTTAATCCATGCAAGTGTAATTATTGAAGCAATCCATATGCCTTCGTTTGACTTCCAATTACTGTCCTAACTCTATCTATTAATTTCGAGAGGAGATGTGCAGCACAAAGTTCTAGTTTAGTATTAGTTTTTCGATTTTTCTTTGGATTAACTTTGCTTTTGCTATCTATAATCATCGAAGAGGTTCCCACCTTAGGATATACAACCGCTGCGTATGCTTTATCGGACGCATCAGAAAATCCATGAATTTGAACTGGCATTCTATCTTGGGATTTCATACTTCTTATATACTTTCAACAAATGTTAAATTTTCTTTTTTTTTTTGGAAATCCATTTTCCAAGATTAAAAACTACCTTTTCTAATTCAAAGGTTATCTTTTCCACTTGTTCTTTGGCTTCCTGTATGGAATTAGCACCTGTCATAAGGTCATCCATATAAAAATCATTTTTAATTATATCCTTTATTGACAAAATTTCGAATTTATTTGAAATTTCTGCAAGCCCTCTTGTAGCTAAATAGTGTGCTGATGCTGTACCGTAAGTAACCGTTGTTAGTTTGTAATTTTCAGTTTTTTATTTGGAGAGTCTCTCCAAATAATGTGCAAATAATCTCGATCTTCTTTATCCATGTTTATTTCCCGGTACATTTTTTCAATGTCCGCTGATAATACAAATGGCCACTTACTCCACTTAGACTTTTGTTGTTCGTAGTTTTCTCTTAGGCATCGAAAACTACTCTTAATTTTGTTGTAAGGTTGGATTCCCTTATAACACCTTGATGGGGTAAATAATATTTTCCTTCTTTTTTGGTCTCTATCATGTGTCCCAAGTCAATATATTCATGCATGAATTTTATGTAATTTTCTTTACATTCTATATTTTAGTTTTCTTTCTAAGTTATAAAATCGCGATATTGTTTGCGCTTTGGAGTCTCCTAATTCTTTTTCATTTTTAAATAGAATTTTGACCACATATCTCCCATTTTTATCTGTTTTAGTGTTCTTTAAGAAATGTCTTTCGCAAATTTCTTCCTCAATGTCATTATCATCATTTTCCATTTCCCAAAACCTCTCTAAATCTCAGACTTCCATAGTAGTAGCCACAATTCATTTTTTACCTTTAGATGATGTACAACCCGATATAATCCATCCAAATTCAGTGTTCTGTCCTAGTCCGTCTATTTTAACTACTTTATCTTTTACGATATAGGGATATAAATCAACTCCTATTATAATATCTACCCTACTTGGTTTATTAAAGTGAGGGTCCGCCAACGTATATTTCGTCCACTTTGACTTGTCAACATCTAAAGTTTTGATATGCCCTTGATAATGCCCTTAGGTTTTCATAACCACCTTTATTTGATTTTACCTTAATCAATGCGGTAGCTAGAAATGCTTGTTCCTTATTAACACAGGTATTTACTTTTTCTCTTTTTTTAGACGAAACGTGGAGTATAGGAGTGTATGGAGTATAGATGCGGTTGCAAATTGAGCATAAATATTCCGAGTTACACTTCTTGAATACAGAATGCTTGAAGCATCTGTTCAAATCTGTGTCGGACTCATTCCCCTAAACTTATAACAATTTGTTACAAAGTGTCCAACCATTTTACAAAGTAGACAACTTTCCTTAACCGTGATATTTACCATTCTTTTTAAAAATTTCCTTTCCTCATTTATTCTTGAGCTAAACCAACTCACACGTTGCTCTAAAAATTCCATTACATCGCTTAGGAATTGAATTTCCTTAGTTTTTTTATATGCGTTTCGTATCATAAAAGCGCTTCCCTGTTGAATTTTCGGATGATAATGTGTTCGAAAATTACATCAACATCCTCACTTAAATTCGCCTTTGTTCTGATTAAATGAATTGATTCATTTAGAGAATCAATAAACCATTTAATTCGTTTTGCTGAGTCGTTGTCTAGAATAGGCAACTCGATCAAACGATTCAGCTGATCTGAGAATATTTTTCTCTTATTTTCATACCGCTTAGTTAATAGTTCCCAAGCGGCAGTATATTATTCGGCAGAACTTGTCAGCAAGTAAACAACCATACTTCTTGCCTCGCCCTTAAGAGCGGTTTTCAAATATTGAAATTTTAGAGATGAGCTCAGATCATCTCGATTATGAATTATTTCTTTAAATAATTCAGAAAATAAGTCCCATTCTTTTCCTTCTCCAGAAAAGGTGGAAACCTGTATTTTTGGTAACAGGGGAAGGTCATCAACTCTATCATTTAACAATATCCCATTATTACTTCCTTTGCTCAAATCGGAAGATTTTATCCTTTCGTCTAGGATGTCTAACACGTTTTTAATGTTAAATTCTAACTCTTCGACGGCTTCGTCGAAAGATAAGTTGTTTTCATAAATATATATTATTTCAATATTTATATATATATTGCAGAACTCCTTTATTTTACTGCTTGTTCTATTCCATAAAAATTTTGTTTTATTCGCTCTTAGTAAGCAGTCTTAACTGCTAGCCTTATTGAGCTCCTTAATGGTTTCCTTTAAATAATTGTTTAATTGTTCGACATTTTGGTCGAACACCTTCGCCAATTGGTTTGGGTCACTCTCTGCTACCTTTACCATTTTGGTTTCAGAACCAACTTTTAAATTTGCAAATTTACTTTTTAGGCTTTTAACCCCACAAATCTCCTCAAACCATTATTGTTAAATTTGCAAATTTACTTTTTAGGCTTTCAACCCCACAAATCTTCTCAAACCATTTCTTGTTAAAATAGTCATGATCGACTACTCCACATTTTAATAACCAAGCATGATTTGCTATGAAACAAGCTTTGAGGCTATCTACTTTTGAAATATTTTCACTCGTTAATTGACCTGCTTCAATTACTCCAATTTCTTTTGTTAAGCTTGCCTGTGCTTCAAGGAGCTTTATATTGGTTTCGGACAACATTTTTTTTTAATATTTAAATATGGTATTTAGGTCTTTTTATACTTATAATCTTATAATCTATTTCTTTGTTTTTTTACGAAAAAAATATTTAAAAAGTTAACTTATCTGCTGCTTCGATGACGTCTGCGAGATTGTGGCTTTGATGTCGTCTGATTGTAGCTTCGATGTCCTTTGGATAGTGCTGCTTCGATGTCGTTGTTGTTGAGACTGGGTTGTGGTTGCTTCGATGTCGTTGTTGTTGAGACAGGGTTGTTGTTGCTTCGTGTAGCGAGCGGAGTATATAATTTTAATTCTAATTTAATTACATAAGTAGATACATTGTATATGCCCATACAAACTAACACATTCCTTCTCAAGTGTCCGGCCAACGAGCCGGCAGTAAAATGCTGATCATGCATGTATATACTCCTATCGCTATCACTTCAGTTTTTAGCCTCTAAGAAGAAATGTTTGGGAATAAAAAAATAAAAAACACTTTCAAAAACTTACTGACTTACAAAAATATCTGTAAAACAAAAAAAAAACCAAACGATAAGTTAAAGTGCGAAAAAGTGCAAAAATAAAAACACATACAAAAACGTACTTACTTATTTTTGAAACAAAAACAAAAAAAAAAGGAAGAAGAAGAAGTTAAAGTGCGAAAAAGTCCAAAAATAAAAAAAAACATTACTACAAACATATTCGAAGGCCTACAAAGCTAGAGAAAACAACAAAGACAAGCAAGAAAAATCAACAGAAAAAAAAAACAAGAAGAACCATTTACAACGAATGGTAGACAGGACCGCCCACTATGCCAACGATCTGGGATTCAAAAAAGCACTAATAGTACGGCAAGCAATATCTGCTGGCTGTATCACCGTTGGAAGGGTATGGATGGTACACCCGTACCACAAAACGACAGAGCCTCACTTCAAGAGGCACTGGAGGCGCAGCCGAAGGATGGACCAAGAACGTTGACCATTGCCGAATATAAAGCAAGGCAAGCAGCGAGGGAGCGTAAGCGAGCCCAGGACAGGGATAAAAAAACAAAAAAATAATCACAGGGGCGGAAAGCGAGCTAAACTGCTAAAAGAACGAGCGGTGATCATCGGAGACTTAATGGAAGGAAGACCCCAAACTAACCAGGGAAAATTGAAACGGCGACTAAAGGAATTAAATTGCCTTCTCCACCGAGAGAAGAAGAAGCGGACTAAGTAATTAGTTCGCCGCTTGATTTTTTTAGCACTTGCAACGCGATAATTAAGTTCATTAACAACCTATTTTTTTCACATAAACTTATGTACTATCACACAACTTTTGGTGTAAGCTTAATATAAATAAAGCTTTTGTAATTTGAATGTTTATGATATGTAAACTAAAAGTTGTGCACTTATTAACCACATCATTTATAGGTTCACTAAATATCTTATCCCCTCTACATTCATAAGAATCTTAATCAAAATCAAGTAAAAGACAATACGGCTAATGTCGAAAATAATGTCATAGTTGACAACACTCCTCTTTTCACCTCCATGTGTATTTTACTAATAATAATAGTTGTAGCTCTGTTGATACAAGTAGTGCTTAAAGTGCATTACATCTATAAAAAATGTTCAAAGGAGAACAATTGTATAGAGAGCATATGAGCCGAGCTCAAGACCTCGACAAAATTAAAAAAAAAGGAGAAAAACACAAATACATTTTTCATAAGGGGTAAATAAAACGATTATATATATATATATAAATATTCTATATCTTTGCTTACATGAGGAAGTTTATAATCGATTAATCATATTTTTATCAAAAAATCTAAATATTAAATACAAGCTTTTAAAACTAAGGGACAAATTTTATTATTATCATAGCGACACAGAAAAATGTCTATAACTTAGGAGACTTTTGACAGGAGTAGGTTAATAAAGCCGGTTCTGTCACAGATTTATGGGATTCTGGCACGGACATCATAAACCCATAAATTATAGTTTTTAAAATCAGTGCACGTGTTCAAAGAAGTAATAAAATGTGACGATTGTGTCATGTTTAGTTTTCCGACCCCCGTTTCCGTTATTTGAGAATATTAAAATGTGTTCCTGACCCTAATTAGGAGATTTGGGAACGACTTAAGGGGTTGAATTTTCTCAAAACACACTGTCAATTTCTATATATGTAAGCCTCTGTCTACGTGTGTGCGTGTGTATGGTTGAGTGGGAACCCCAGATGTGTGTGGAAACATGACATGTGGAACGGATGAGGCAGATCCATGCTCACACCGTAATATAAGGTGTGTTTTAGTATTTCTCTCTCTATTCCAACACATAGATAAAAAGGATACAAGAGGTTGTGGTTTTGTGTGTGTAGTCATTGTTTCGCAGCGCTAAGTAATTTCACTCCTAATAAAAGGTCTCTTCACACGCATGCATCTGATTTGTAAACATCTTGTAAGAGTCCAGCAAACATTTTATGAAATTTTTGATCGAATTTGAGTCATTTTTGACTCTTCCAGAAGTTTAAAATGAGCATAAGTGCGCTCGTTTTCTGATCGAAAAAGATACTTTCTTCAGGAGAAAATGGAACCCTAGCTACTCTTCCTAAAGAGTCGTATTCGACAGGAAGCGTCGCTTTCGACTCACTTTCCTGGCAAGATGTGAGTCTTTTTCGAGCCATATTTTAATAGAAATTCGCTCGCTTTCGACTCATTTTCCTCCCAAGAAGCGAGTCTTTTTCGAGTCGTATAAGAATCGAAAGTAAGTTAAATATTCAATAATATTTTGTTCTTGAATTTTTAATTTATTATATATATATATGTATATTAAAGCAACTAAACTAATTTACACGCTTTCTTTTTTTAACGCGGTCTTTGGCATTCACGAAAAATTTTTGAAAAACCATGTTCATGTCCTTATCCGTGCATTTCAATTTTATGTGGCAAATATCTAGAAGGAGAAAAATATTAACTTTTTTTCACCAATAATAGAAATATTTTCTTACTTTTTATTATTGTTATAGGGAATCACTTTTCAGCGCTTGGCTTTGTGCTGGTGCCTTTCCAACTATAATTTGTAGCCAATTCGTCAGAAAATACTTTTCGAATTGCTGCTCTCAAAAATTGAGATGGTCCTTCTCCACCAGTTATCCCTAAAAATTGTTTCTGAAAATTAAATCAAATTAAATTAAGAAATTAAAATTGATTCATATATACAATACTTACTTTTGTAATTTCTCATCCTGCTGTACGTCGTAATTCAGACAGCACAATGTCTTTGCTTAATAATTGTTTGGCTTGTTTTTTGCCAATTTTCTAATATTTTTGGCCGACATATTCTTTTTACTTTACCTAATCTCACTGAGTTCACAAAGTTACTAAAACGAATTTTAAAAATGCAGAACATTGCAGCAACCACTTCAAATTTTGTGAAAAGTACCGTTTGAATAACGAGATAAAACAGAGAACAGAAAACCAAGTGAGAGAGCGCGGTTTAGCTACAACAATTTCTCACCGAATGTTTATGCAAAGCAAACAATAATCTCATTTCAATCATATGGATGATTAATTTTCGATTGCTTTACAATTTTGTTTTTGCTATTTTACATATCGTATTGGAAGATCACTTACGAATCATTTTCGAGTCTATTTCTAGTCGCGCGTAAAAATAATATTTTTTTAATCATTTAAACGACTCGAAGAAGACTCGTCAAGCTGAGTGCGCCGTTGCGTACGCGCTGAATGCGGTTGAGTTCCGGGGGTAGTGCACATCATAATAGATGAGTGTATATGTGTACCTGTGCAAGTGTCTCTATATATATGTATTTCCCTTCCCTTATTCATAAAAAGTAAGAATACAATTTTTTTTTTTCATATCACATAATACGTTTATTTATTTATGAAGAGCTAGCAAATAATTTAAAATTATTAGGGAGCGGTGATGTAGAGCAATGGCAACGGGGACCTTCCGCTCGTTTTTGTACAATAATTACACGAGTACTATTTTATATAACCATTTTGGTTAAATTAGAATTATCTTAAATGAGGTGATATACGTTTGTATTTTTTAGAAATAGTATTTTTTTTAATATGTATGGTAGTGTGAGGTTTGTGATGGATTCTATTGGATTGGTGTTTTTAAATATTAGTTGTCTTTGGCAGTTTATTGACTTGCAGTTAGTCAGTAAATGATTAATTGATAAGGCATCGGTGGTATCATTGCAGATCGGACAGGTCCTGGTTTCAGTTGGGTCCATATAGTGTGTATGTGTAATTTTTGTGTGTCCAAGCCTGAACTTTGTTATTATTATCTGGTCTCTACGTGTGACCTCTGTAATGTTTTTCGTAATTTGGTGGCAGTTGAGTTGGGGATGATTAATTGCTTGGTCCCATCGTGAAGTTTTGGATATGTTTAATTGCATTTTCGAGAGATATGTATTTTTAATATATTTTAATATGTCCTGTGTATTTAAGTTTTCGATGGTTGTAAATGGTTGTCTTGTAGCGTTTTATGCTAGGGCGTCTGCAAGTTCGTTTCCAGGTATTCCCTACGTGACCGTGGATCCAAAGTAATTAAAATTTATTATTGTATTTTTGTAGAAGGTTACGGTCCTTTGAGATATAATGTTCGCTGTTGTTAGTGTTTTTTATTGCGTCGATGGCAGAAAGTGAGTCTGAGCATATGCAAAATTTGGCTCTTTTAGTTTTATGTATTTGCAGTGCTTCTACTATTGCAAGTAGCTCTGCGGAGAACACTGAAGAGTAGTGTGGTAGGTGATAAAGTTTGATGCATTCAGTTTCGTCTGCGATTGCCAGGCTAGTGATGCCGTTTGCTTGAGATCCGTCGGTGTAAATGTATGTGTATTTGTGTTCGTCTTGTGTCATAATTTCTGTAAATTGTAATCTGAAAATTTCAGGAGCGTTACTGTTTTGTCGAATTTATTTAGTGATGTGTCTATTTTTAGAGGGCTTGTTTTCCAGGGTGGTGTTAATTGTTTAAATGGGAGTTGGTGGACGTGTGAGTATTCTATTATACGATCTGTTGTTGATTTGTATTGTGGGCGTTTTGGCGGGCGATAACTAAGGACTTAATGATTTTTGATGTAAGGAATTCTCGTCTGCCTTCTAGGGCGTCTGCATTTGCTTCGTAAAGTATGTTATTTGTTGGTGTGGTTCTGAAGGCTCCGAGGGCAGTTCTAAAGGCTGTGTTGATTGTTAGCTTTACTTTGCGCAGTATTGTGTGCGGGCAGTAGCCGTAGATTGGAAGACCGTAGTCTGCTTTTGAGACGATGGTTGCTTTTGTTACGTTTAGGAGTGTAGATGTGTTGCAGTTAAATTTTGCGCTTGAGAGACATTTTATTACGTTAATATATTGTTTAAGGTTGTTGTTTAGTAGTTCCGTGTGAGTTTTCCATCTGTATTTGTTATTGAAATGCGTGTTTCCTGTTGTTATGGTGCAGTTACAATTATGTTTTCTGCAAACATGGAGGTGTTTGCATTTTGTGGTAGATAACATGGCTCCGGTGTATTCTGCACAGTCTGTAATTGTGGATATTATCGGATTAAGGTTTATATTTAGGTTTTTTTGTTTTTTAGTTTTAGGATGATGTTAAAGTCATCTGCATATGCGCTTAAGCTGATGTTCGGGTGAAGTGTGAGCTTTTCTGTTAATGAGTTATATGCAATCACAAAAAGGACCACGGAGAGTGGAAGTGAGATGGCGTTTTGCATTGGTTGAAAGGAGGAGATGTCAAAGTCAACGCGCACTAGTAGTTTTCTATTTGTCATGTAGTTTCGTACGTAGTTCATAATTTTTGGGCCAGTTTTCCAGGTTACAAGTTGTTCAAGTGTAGAGTGGATGCCAATTCTATCGAAGGCCTTTAAGAAGTCTAGGGATATGATAGATGCATGGTTTCTTCTTGAGAGAGCTCGTGCTAAGAGGTGTTCTATGAGTAGTAGACTGTCTATAGCCGATTTCTCCTTTCTGAAGCCAGTTTGACTGTTATGGATTAGTTTGTCGTTTATTACAAACCACCACAGCCGTGTTGCTATTATTTTGTCAAGTAGTTTTGCTAGGCATGAGTTTAGTTAGATCGGGCGGTATGAGTTAAGTAAGGTTTTGTCTGTGTTTGGTTTAAGGATTGGTATTATTAAGCTATTTTTGTATGTTTGTAGAATGTAGTTGTTTAGTATGGCGTTTTGGAGGTTAATATTTCTGTTTTTTGTTGTTTTATTAAGGTTTTTTATCATTGCGTAGTTGATTCTGTCAAGTCCTGGTGTGTTTCCTTTTAATGTGGTTAATGCTGCTGAATATTCTATTGCAGTTATAGGTTTTTATAACCGTTACTCGTAGAGTAAAAGGGAATACTAGATTCGTTGAAAAGAATGTAATAGATAGAAAGAAGCGTTTGCGACCCTATAAAGTATATATGTTCTTGATCAGGACCAATAGCGAAGTCGATTGAGCCATGTCCGTCCGTCCGTCCGTCCGTCCGTATGAACGCTGAGATCTCACGAACTATAGCAGATACAAAGTTGAGATTAAGCATGAAGATTCTTGAGGTCCCGGGACAGCGCAAGTTTATTACAGCATCCTGCCACGCCCACTCTAACGCCCACAAATCGCAAAAAACTAAAATTGCTGAAATCTCAGGAAGTATTGCAGTTAGAAAGTTGAAATTCAGAAAATATAATCTTTAGATGGCAACGCATCTTATAGTGGTACTACTATCCGGCAACACCCACCCAAGGCTCAAAAGACGGTTTTCGGATTTTCTAGAAAAGCTAATATCTCGGTAACTATAAAAGATAGAAAGTTCGGATTAACCATGTACGTTTTTATGATGCTCCCAATGCGAATTGTTTTTTTTCGATCAAGCCACGCCCACTCTAACGCCCACAATACCCGAAAAACTAAAAATGCAAAAAATCTCAAAAACTATAAGACCTAAAAAAGTTTGCTTAGGAACACGGATTTAAGAGATGCCTCTGCAACTTGCCACGAAGTTGCATCCGGCCACGCTCACTCTAACGCCTACAAACCGCGGAAAACTGTGGCGTCTATAATATTATTATGAATGCCTTCGTTTGACCATGTATAACTTATTTCTGTTAATATCTATCGATTTACCAAAGATTTTTCAAATCGGAACATTATTTCGCTATTTATAAAGAAATTAAAGTTATAAGGCCTCACATGGGCAGTGACGTCACTATAAGCATACTCAAAATACTTCCTCTGACAATAGGTGGCGCCTTGTGAATTTTCACTAGCAAAATAATATTTTAAAACTTTGTAAAACACTAACGGGTATCTTATAGTCGCGGCACTCGACTATAGTGTTTCTATTTCGGTTGCTCTTTTGCTATGAATATGTGAGAGATGAATAGTATTGCTGAGTGACGTTTGTTTGTGATTAATAAAGGTGCTTGAAAAATTGCTGTCGGAGGAGGTTTTTGAGAAATTTAGGCAGAAGAGCTCAGCAATTTCAACTTTGTTATTAATGTTTTGATTTGTGGATGGGTTGAATATACAGTGTATGTGTTTTTGAGGGTTAATGCCTCAAAAGCGTCGGATGTTGCTCCAGATCGTTTTGGGTTGGGTGTCCGGTGAGATTTGGGATGTGAATTTGTTAATGCTGGCTTTTTGGTGTGTCTGAGTGTTAGTTTAAATAGGGCATTTGCCCTTTGTACTGTACAATGTTTTTTGTAGATATGTTTCTTTTTAGCTCGTTCCATTTATTCATTTTATCGTCTCGTAGTTTTGAGATTGTTGTTCCGCCATGGTACATTATGTGTTGGAGACATATCGTTTAGAAGAATGTAGTTAGATTGCGTTATGTATTTCTCTAGTATTTTCCCTCTAGGATTGTTTTGCTTTGAGCCCCAGTTTTTGTGTTCCACACAATTGTGGGTGTGGAAGAGTTGTCAAATACAGCCTGAAGGTTTTGTAGTGAGAACGATTTGTTTGGAGAGATGTATGCCGAAATAAGTCTGAATTTGATTTTCGAGGTTACTTATAAGCAAACTGTATCAAAGTTATCGTTTAGGGTTATTTCTTTGGCTTGCAGATATTTATGGGCCAGGATGGCTACGCCACCGTGTGACTGTGAGGTGTTTTTTCTATTAACAGGTATTGGTATATTGAGGTATTTTATGAGTTTCTGTAATGCTATTAAAAGAGGTATGTGTTTTTTAATGATTAATTGGAGTTCGCAGTAGTTGTTAAGGTATCCGTTCATATTCCATTGTACAATTTTCATGGTCATTTTAAAGGTTGATTGGTTGTTGTGGAGGAGGTAGATGATTTTGTGCCTATTTGTTGTCTACTGCTGGGTCTGTCTTATTTATTTCTGCTGGATTAGCTTTCGTGGGTTTTAGGCTTGTAGTTAGTGTTTTATTTTTGTCGTTAGAGAAAATTCTTAGTTTAAGGTCCTGTGTTTTTATGCTTGTCATATATTTGGTGAATGTGTCTGAGTCCATGTGTTCAAGTGCAGATTGGGTTGTTGATCGAGTTAGTGTAGGTCTTGAGTGGGTGTTGGTTAAGATGTCGTCGTAAGATGTAGGTGGTTTGCTTTGGCGGGTATCTTGCGCGTTTTTTTATGATTGCTGAGTGTTGATGTTGTTGTTTTGCTTGGTGTTGTAGTGTTGGTTAGATTTTTTGAAACAATTGAGGCAAAGTTTATTGGAAGTGTATGGTTATGGCGAATGTGGTATATTGTAAGTGCTGTATTGTGATCGACTTTTTCTGTGATTTTTATGTTTGTTAGTTCTTGTTGTTTTTTGAATGTTGGACAGTTGCGGTCTAGTGGGCTGTGTTTGGAGTCGGTATCGGCGATGTTTATGCAGTTAATGTAGCTTTTTTCATAGTGTCATGTCTCATTTGTCTCAGTATGAACTTTATCAGAGAAATTCCTACAAAGTTCATTAGGGTTCTTATAGGTTGGGGTTGGGTGTCCAAAGCGTAAGCATCTCATTCATCTTAAGGGCATCGAGATATATGGGCGTACGCGTATGTTAAGGTATTCTGGGTGGGTAAGTGAAGCAAATGTAATAATGACTAGACCAGTTTCAGTCGTGGATTGATCTTTTTTTTAATATTTTTCGTACTTCGGTGACTTTCTGTGGCTTTAGTTTGTCTAAGATTTCTGCTTCGCTTATGTTGCGAAGTAGGTTGCAATATATTACTCCTTTAGAGAAATCTAGGGTTTTGTGTTCAGAGACAGTTACTTACTTACAATGTTCGCAATTTTGTTTAATTTGAGTAATTTGTTTGCTTGTAAGGTGTTTTTACTTTTTGTCAAAATGTATCCGGCACGAATGTTTTTGCAAGACTGCACCTCACCATCGCAAGCAAAGTCAATCGTCTTTTTAAGTATAAAAGGGTTAAGATTTTCGAGGGATTTGTTGTCTGGTCCGTTAATGATAATGAATTTTGGTTCGCCTGTGTTTTTGCTGTACATTGATGTACCACTTCTTATGTCCGGTGGTTTGTCCATTGTTGTAGTTTTTTCGGGCTGGGGCCCGGCACTTGGACTTTGATTTGGTTGTTTTTTTTTTTGCTTGTATCTATTTTGTTCTACGCACTTGTTTGTTTTTTTCTGATAAGATGTTGTTAGTTGTTGTTTTTAATTGTTGGTAGGTAGACTACGAGAGCTCAATAGTAACACGTCTTTTCTCTGCGAGGCTTGATATGATACTGAATACGTTTATTTATTAAATATTGATACAATGAATTTATTTGTCTAGTTCCATTCCTTCGATCTACGTAAAAGAGGCATGCGCATTTTTCCAACCTCGTATCGGTGTTACAGAATGTAAAGTATTCACCATATTTCATTGTTTTTAGATCTTGTGCACCTTGATTCATGAACATAATTTTGGTTTTAAGAAGGTATTAGAAATGATTTTCCCATTGAAACTGTCATTTTCTTCAAGAAATGTCATTATTTATCGAAATATTTTTTTTTGTGAAACAGGTCTTGTCACAAGTCGTCTCAACTTCAAAATGAAGTAAATGCAAATAGATATGTTTCATTTATTTTGAACTACTTTTAAACAAATTAAGAACGTTGTATGCATTGGGAAATCTTTTTCCTCTAAACCGTTTTAATGACGGACAATGTATGTCCTCGACATTAATCAAATGGTGGTTTTCAAAAAATGATTGTAGAAAACGTTTCTTTTCCATTCCCTTACAGATAATATGTTTTCCAATAGTTATTGCCTTAAGATACCGTCGCGTTTGCGCAAAACTTTCGCCTCCATCGTTCCAACAAATTTTATGATGCTTTTTTGTTAACCAGTTTGCAGTGATTCGAGTTTTTGTATTCAATAAAGTGAAATCATATGGTGGTATTGATATAATATCATTAATCATTTTTAAACAATATCAAACAACTCGTTATACTAATCCGTTTAAGGGATTATATTCGACTAATCCATCGTGTATGAGAAGGCAATAAGCTTGGGTATTTTCGTCACTTGGTATCTTCAGTTCAGTTGAAATTCTCACGTCAACAGGACCAGATTTTATTGTTTCATTTTGATATGATAGATCAATTACGATAATTGGAGCTTAGATTTTAAATTCCGATGGTGTTAAAAATGGTTGTGACTCACGATTGTAGTAACTAGATTGAAATCTTGAATGCATTTCATATAGGTGAGCAAACTGATTCTTATTGAAGTCGACATATAAATTATCATCAGCAAACCCCAATAAATTTTTTAATGGGACTGAAAAGTTAAAGTAAGGTCCAGTAGAAAAGTCATCTCGACCACTCCATCCAGAATTTCATAGTTTTTGACTTTGAAGGTTATCAAGTGATAAACAATTTTTAAGAGTAGTTGTCATACCGACAAATTGAGTTCTATCATCTCGCATCCATTTATTTCGTTCTTGATTTCATCCAAGAAGTAAGCCATACAATTATTTTTAAAAAAAGTTGTAACATTATCAGTTGTAGGACCGACTGTTGTATCTTTTCTAATAATTCCTTGAAAGTTGAGGTATCTTTTATGAGGGAGCACATACAAGTCTAGATTTTGGATAGTAATTCGAATTTCATCGTTTGGTTTAAATGTTTGATTATACGACGAATAGGTATGAAACTCTTTTTTCGAAATGTTCTCATCCGAATAAGCTTTTTCTCGAACATTTAAAATTTCGTTCATTTTTTCTTCCAGTATATTTTTATTAATTTTTAATTTTGAAGCCTAGAGACTTTAAAAATAATTTATTTTTTAAAGTAAGTGAACTTCTTTTTAGAGTAGATCCTCATTCTATAGCTTTACAATTAGTAATGCTTGGTTGAGTGTATGAACCAGGTCTTTTATTATAAATAATCATTTTAACATGCGAATATGCAACCGAATCGACACGTTTTCACCACGTAAATTTACCAAATGACCGTTTTGATCTACGATGCGTATGGAGAGCGTGCTTATTTCATCAAAGTTGATTGGCAAGTAAATAAGATTATGTGGTGTCACATTTATTTTATAGCCAGGAGGAACATTAATACCGAATTCATGTAACGTATGATTAGGTGTATTACCTACATATGAACCACTAATTATGTTACATTCCAAACGAATAGTATCCGATAGATATATTTTTGTTGGGTGTGGCTCTAAACTTTTATCAAAACCAAAAAGTTGAACAATAAATCTTTCCTTATTAAAGTAAACCAGCTCCCAAGTGCTGGCTACTTCCACTTGAAGAGTATTGTTATTGCTTTTAATTTTAAAAGATTTTTCAATACCATAATCTTTAAGTTTTTTATAAATATAATCAGTTATATCATTTACTTCATAGGATCCAGTAGGAATGGTGATTACATTAGTTCCAATATGGAAGAGATTGTTTTTTTCGTCTATATTTGGGACTGCATTGTACATATTAAAATCAATTAATGCACATGTCCATCCAATTGGATTGGTAGAAAATAGTTTGTATTTATAACAGAACTATTTCCATTCAAGGACAAGGTCACTGATCTAGACATATTGAAATCTGTTGTTAAACTGTGGAAATGTTTATTTTTAATCTACTTTTATACCAAATCCAATAACTTTTTGAAATCAAAATAAATTGATCAAAACCTTTTCTATATCTTTCATTATCCATACCGTCATCTTTACTTATAAGCAGGAATCAAAATTTATCTTCCCAACATTTTTTACAAATTTCCACGAATGTGTCATACCCCATATCTGTATTAATATGATCTCTATATATATGTCGCATATTTAAATCATCTTGTTTGAACATTATTATAAAGTTCGCATTATCACGAATCACGTGTTTAGATATATGGGTATATGTTTGACATGAATAAAAGGAATCAATATTCTTATGACGTCCCATACAAAAATAAGATCTTATGTTGTCTTGTTTTTCACAAGCTACATCATCAAATATCTTAATAGAATTATTATTTGCTTCACTGGGGCCTAATACACCATCGTTATGAGAGAAAGTATGATATCCCATTCCTTTAATAAGTTTTATTAATTTTTCCAAGTACTCATATTTAGGTTGATATAAACTCTCAGAAAACACACAAAAATTCTCGAATTTTAATCCGTTTGGACTCTCTATCAAACTGAGCATAATATTGGTTTTACCACAATTTGAAGAAAGAGTAAGAAAGAACTATGTCGTGGAGGTTGTTTTTTATCGCTTTAATCGTTGATATTTCTAACGATAATTTTTTGTTTTTGACTTATTAAACGCATCCTTTAAGCTAATGTACTTCATTCGATGAGAAATATTTGATGATTAAACATTAATATAATGGGGAAACGTTTTTATAATTAACTCATTAGTCTTTTTAATTGTAAACGAGGTGGTGGTCTTGTCAAAAACTTAATTAATACATTTTTAAAGCCCATGGGCCAGGTTTTGGGCCGGGTACAAGCTAGAAAAACGTTTGAAAACGAGGTGATCAAGGAATAAATAAACTGGATGAGTCTTGTAAAGAACACGATATAGCATATTCCCATAAAAAGGATTTACATGGACGTCACATTGCAGAATTCATTGACAAAGCTTGGTCACTTGTAAAAGCACCAGACAGTACTCTTGGTGAAAAAGCAGCAGCATATTTTGTAACCAACATTATGAAAACAAAGAAAAAATTTGGAATCGGAATATCAAAAACAAAAAAAAGGAAAGGGAAGACGGCGAGGAAAAAAATAAAGATGACGAATCTGTCGACTGTTATTAACGCTGCTACTAGAACATTAAAAAAAAGCCATTGGACATTATAAGTGCAATTAAAATTGCATGAAAATCAGTTCAATCGACAATGGGTTCAAAGAAAAACGTGAAAGTACCAAGAATAATTAATGTACCAAAAACTGGTGGTTTTTTACCAATCGTACTTATTTTGACTGCCCTAAGTGCCCTCGGTAGTTTAGCTAGTGGAAGTGCCGCAATTGCAAAAACAATAAACAACGCGAGAATGGCGAAAGAGGATATGGAGGAGAAGAAACGACATAATAGAAAAATTTAAAGTGTTGCTGTAGGAGAAGGATTATATCTCAAACCATATAGAACAGGTTATGGATTCTACCTAAAACCATAAAGTAAGGGATATGGTGTTAAAAGCCGAAAAAACGAATATGTCAGCTACCCAATAGACCACTTTCAAATATAGACATTACAACTTTTGCTTAAAAATATATATATATAAATTTTCGAGGAGTATATATGAGGGATTTACTTCCACGCTCTCCAAGAATTCGCGAATGTGGTATAGTAAACCTAGATGATTCACAATCAAGTGGTACACATTGGGTCGCATATAACAATAATAAAAATGGTATACATATTTTGATAATTCGGAAATCTACAACCACCTATAGGGTTAAACAAATGTGTCGTATATACGTTTGTATGTGTGACTTCTGGATGGTATAAAAATCGGGGCTGCCTACTTCAAAATTCACAGTCCAAGTTTCGACTTTACAAAAAACAACTGCTAAACGACAAAAAAAACAACTTCTAAACAACAAAAAAAAACTGCTAAACAACAAAAAACATCTGCCAAACAATAAAAAACAACTGCTAAGCAACTGCCAAACAACAAAAAACAACTACTAAACAACAAACAACAACTTCTAAACAACAAAAAACAACTGCCAAACAACAAAAAACAACTGCTAAACAACAACAACTGCCAAACAACAAAAAACAACTACTTAACAACAAAAAACAATATACATATATAATAAAATGGAGAACGAGGAGACTACAGAATTCGAATTCGATCCTATTGACCAGGATAATAGGAAGACACCTGTTAATCCGACAAGTTTGGTTTGTTATTTCAACGAGAAGAATGATGAAAAAGATGATGCCGCAGAAACAGCGTTCATACTAATTGATGTTGAAAATAATGCAAAACGAATAAAGCTTGAGACGGTAACTCAAGAATTCTATAGATGTAATAAGAAAGCTATTTTGTCAAAGGCAAGGATGCCTGAGAATGTTATGTTCCCCATCTTCAAGACGGAGTGTAAAAGGACGAAGATTGGAAAATCCCTTGTTCTGGAATTAGAGGATTACTTTCTATACACCCCGGAAAGGTATAAACATCTTCGGTAGGAATTTATTAAGGAAATGGGATGGGAAATTTAATATTCATAAAAAGAATGATAATTTATATTTAGAAAAAAGTAAATAAAATATTAAAAATAAATAAATAATAAAAAACCGGAATTGTATAATTCGTCGAATAAATACAATTTTAAAATCTATATAAACAATACATTTTTTATTTCATGGGATGGATGGGGAGGATATAAATATTAGAAGTTATAGTTTCCAGTATACAGTATAGATCCAGTAACTGAAGAGTGATTACATAAAGATTATATATTTTTTTAAATTTACTTTATCTAAATTTCTGCAGGTTTCAATAATAAATGTGCACAGTTAACAAAAGCGAGATCTGCCTTTACATGAACTTGTTAACGAAAATAAAAGTCAACCATTTTTAAAAACAAATGTAGGAGCCAAGGTTAAACGTGAATTATATAAAAATGAAAAGTATGAGAATGATATGACAGATGACGCTGATCTGTACAATAAAACCAATGGGAGACAACATCAGACAAAACCAAACTTATCTACAAAATTTATTAACAAAAATTTGAAATTTGATTACAATAATAGGGTACATAGAACCATAAAAATAATCCAATCACTGTCAACACAACCAATGAAAAACAAATATTACAAGAGTCATATAATCACATAAAGATATATGTTGATAGTGAGCTACGAAATGGCGATCACGTTCGTATCAGCAAGTATAAACATGTGTTTGAAAAAGGGTATACACCAAATTATACAACAGAAATCTTTAAAATTAGAAAAGTCAACAATACATTCCCCAAAACATATTTACTTAAAGATTATAAAGGTAATCCGATTTAGGGTGGGTTTTTCAAGTTGAGAAAATTTTAAAGCGAAGAGGTGATAAAGTTTTGATAAAATGGCTTTGCTTTCCAATGGACGAAGCCAGCTGGGTAAATAAAGTTGAAATTTTATAGTACAAATACCAAATTAAAAGACAATGTAATGTTTCATTTTTATTTTTGTTTTATTATTAATATTTTTCTCGATCAAAAAAAAAACATTTCCAATTCAATTGACTTATAAAATAATTCTTGTTCTATGTCTACTTGCTTATCTCTAAGTTAATTTAATGTATTTACATCTGTATATCTCCCATTTATTATATCTCTTAAAAATATATTTTCAAGTTCTAAGAAATTGATACCATCCACATTGTCCTTTTCCAGTAACCTTTTATGTTTTATTGATAGAGTACCATGATCATCATGATTTAACATTGTAAACTCTGTTTCAATATGTTTTCGTTTTCTTTTACTATCATTAGCACAAAGCACATTCTTATATACCCTATTTGTTGATATTTTGTGCGCCCTTGATCTTAACATTGTCCTACTACCATATAGTGGAGTTCCAGTGAGTAATACATTTTTATAATGATCCATAGTTAAATATCTGGAGCTCACACCTTTTGCTTTATTATAAGAGTTTTTATCTTCATCTATTTTATAAATATAAACTTTGGAGCATAGACCTATAAACTCACTCATTGGTTTTACATTCAACTCATCTTTAAAATATCCTAACCTCTTTTTATTAACGTTTTTAAAATTATATAAATCGATTCTTCTATCTGAATAATCGGATGTATCAAATGTTGATTCAATATCACCACAAATATCCTTATAAAAATTATCAGTTTTTATAGTATAGATGAATGAGGGTGTATACATGTAATTTAAAACTAAATTTTATTGAAGTTTGGGTTTCATGTATTGGTAATGAAAATCATACATTTTCCACTTTGATAAGTCCAATAAAGCAAAACCCAAATACATTGGCTTATCAAATACCACAGAAAGTTTTTTCATTTGGATGGTATAGAACTCGTCATATATTTTAGTTGCACTATGAAAATTGATCTTTTAAATTACATTTTTAGCACAATGTTTTTTCCGACCGAGTTTATGAACATCTGTAGACTCCCATGTAGTTACCAATTTAACCTCTGCACGTTTTTCAGGATTTGCCATAGTTTTCCCATAGACCGAGTTGTTTCTTAATTTAAAAAAATCTTTTTCAAATTTATTCTTGGCATTCTGTCTACGTAAAGTATTTAAGTCAATATAAGTCTTTAGCAAAGGTTTTTGTAAAAAGCGAACCGCCTATGAATCTTTTTTAATATTACTAAAATGGATTACATAATTATACCCGTTACTCGTAGAGCAAAAGGGTATACTAGATTCGTTGAAAAGTAAGTAACAAATAGTAGGAAGCGTTTGCGACCCTATAAAGTATATATATTCTTGATCAGGATCAATAGCCAAGTCGATTGAGCCATGTCCGTCTGTCCGCTGAGATCTCAGGAACTATAAGAGATACAAAGTTGAGATTAAATATGAAGATTCTTGAGGTCCCGGGACAGCGCAAGTTTATAACAGCATCCTGCCACGCCCACTCTAACGCCCACAAATCGCAAAAAATTAAAATTGCAGAAATCTCAGGAACTATTGGAGCTAGAAAACTGAAATTCAGAAAGTACAATCTTTAGATGCCAGAGCATCTTAAGGTGGTTATCCGTCTACACCCACCCATACGCTCACAAGGCTCAAAAGACGGTTTTCGGATTTTCTAGAAAAGCTGATATCTCGGTAACTATAAGAGATAGAAAGGTCGGATTATGCATGTAGGTTTTTATGATGCTCCCAATTCCGATCAAGCCACGCCCACCCTAACGCCCACAAAACCCGAAAAACCAAAAATGCAAAAATCTCGAAAACTATAAAAGCTACAAGGTGCTTAGGAACACGTATTTAAGAGATGCCTCTGCAACTTGCCACGAAGTTGCATCCGTCCACGCCCACTCTAACGCCCACAAACCGCGGAAAACTGTGGCGTCAATAATATTATTATGAATGCGTTCGTTTGACCTTGTATAACATATATTTTCATTAATATCTACCGATTTTCCAAAGAGTTTTCAAATCGGAACATTATTTCGCTATTTATAAAGAAATTAAGGTTATAAGGCCTCACATGGGCAGTGACGTCACTATAAGCATACTCAACATACTTCCTCTGACAATAGGTGGCGCCTTGTGAATTCCCACTAGCTAAATTAATATTTTAAAATTGTGTAAACAGTAACGGTTATAGTCGCGGCACTCGACTATAGCGTTTCCTCTTGTTTTTTTTGTTCCCGAGGTCAGCTATTAATTTTTTAACTTTATCCTCTTTAAATGCCAAACTATTTGACGATGCGAGCGATAAGGGTAAATTAGGTCTACTTCCAAAAAATATCCATACTCACTCTCAATAGATTTTTTTTTTTTCGCGACTCTCGTTGCTTGCCACCTTCCGACCAACCGACCGAGGGGCGCTGCCGTCTGACGTACGGCTCGGAACACGGGGATAGATCCGAGTGGATTAGTAAAGATACGAGGAAAGTTAGTTTTGTGCTAAATGGATTAGTATCGAAACTTTCAAAGTGTTAGGAGAACACCGCGGAGAGCAAATATTAAAAAATTACTTTGGATGGATTCAATAAGGCACTGGTGGACCCCATACTGGGGGTCCCAGATACATGATCCATATTCAAGAATCGGACGAACTAATGAAATAAAAAGTTTTGGTAATATAGGGGTCGTTAAATTCCTTCGACCACCTTTTAATGAAACCAAGCACTCCTCTAGCTCTAGCTAGCTCCTCTTTGCATCGAGTAAGATGCCAAAATCTTCAACTGCATTTATTCTTTCTAGAGCTACACCATGCAGAGTATAAGTGGCAACTTTAGGTCTTAGGCGCCAGAAGATCATTGCTTTGCACTAAGAGCCTTTAAGATTTAATAAGTTTGCAGAGCACCAGTTTTGAAAATTATTAAGGTCAGATTTCAGTTTCTTCTGGTAGGAGGCATCGGTAAATTGCACACAGAGTTTGACATCGTCTGCAAACATAAGTACTAGGGAGTCATTAACAACCAAGGGAAGGTCATTAATGAATAAAGTAAAAAGTAACGGCCCAAGATTGCTCCCCTGTGGGACCCCGGAAGAAGCGTAGACTAAAGCAGACATTGAATTTTCAAAAAGAAATCGTTGCGTTCTACCTGTGAGGTAACTGCTAATCCAACCCAGGAGATCAGTAGGAAAACCGATACGATCAAGTTTTTCTAAAAGAAGGCCGTGATTCACGGAGTCAAATTTACTGAAGTCAGTGTAAATGACATCCGTCTGAAGTTTATTTTGGAAACCAGTGATCACGAAGGATGGCATGGAGATATGACAGATCTACACTGGTGCTGGAAGTGAGGCACAAGAATTTTTTCGAAAAGTTTCGGAATTGCTGATAGTTTAGATATACCTCTGTAATTTTCAGCATCCGATTTTCTCCCCTTCTTGTGAAGAGGAATAATAAGGGACTTTTATCAGATAGCGGGAAACGTGGACCTTTCCAGGGAAATGTTAAATAATTTTAAAAGAAGTTTCGCCAGGGTAGCAGAGCAGTACCCAAGCACACAGCCCGGTACCCCGTCTAGACCTGGCGAAAAGTCGGGCTACACATTCTGAAGATCCTTTATAACCCCACATTTCGACAAGGTGGGTCGGGAAATAAAATTAGACCGGGGGATATCCTAAGCGTAAGTCTGCGCGTTTATTAACAAAGATGAATATGTGGTTTGAAAAAACTGTGCAAAAAGACCGGAATTTCCTGATTCGTGCTTGCAGTAGATTTTCCAAACGATAGCAAAGTCGGAAAGGTTTTAGATTTACGCTTAGTGTTAACAAAACTATAGAACTGTTTCGGATCCAGAGCAAACTGGTTCTTACATCGAGCTAAATAGTTCATCTAACACTGGGTGTTATGCACGGTAAAGTTAGACCGAGGCACCATATAATGCACATAACAGTCATTGCTGTTAGTTCTTAAATATTTTTTAAAGAATATTAATTTAATATTTTTTAGATTAGAAAAGTGCCTTGTATACCAAGGGGGCTTGTCCGCCATAGCCGGATACTGCAACGGAACAAAGCGATAAAAAATTAGGTTTAATGTACTATAAAATATATCTACAGCAGTCGACTTATCGGTACATGCGTAAAAATCGGACCAGTCAAATTCTGAAATAAAGTTATTAATTCTTTTAAAGTCGGCTTTACGAAAACATCGAATTTTCTTATCAGCGTAATTGTTCTTAGATCGTAAGATCTAATGTTGGATGATCATAATCTTCAGGGTGTGTGAGAGGTGGAGCTCTGTATATGGATACGGCCTCCGTATCAGAGAGAAAGCACAGATCGAGCAAACGACCGAAAGAATTCCCTATATGATTAATTTGAACCAGTGACATGTCTAACGTGCCAGCAATAAAGTCGTGATGCGTCGTAGGTGTTAAAGCTTAGGTGTTATCGTTCATGGACCAAGCCACCTGGGGTAGGTTGAAATCACCCAACACCACCAGCTGATCCATGTCCGATAACATTGAGAAGACAGACTGAATGGCTGCTAGGTGCCGCTCATATGTCAAGGAATCGGACCTAGGCGGAATATAAGAGCAAGTGATATATAAATTTAACCTAGAGAATGAAATTTTAACTGTAATAAATTCTAAGTCTCCAGTTTGAAGATTTATCACATCGGAAACGAGATTAGAGTCCACTGAAATCAGGACCACCATTTCCGAGGGATCGGTCAAGCCTATATATTGTGTACCTAGTGGGAAAAACTTCAGAACTAAGAATTTCTGGAGTTAGCCAGGTTTCGGTAAACACAATGACCTGGGATGCAAACGAGAAGCTTACCGAGATCAAATTAGAAAGCTTAGAGCGTAAGCCCCTTGTGTTCTGGTACGAAAGAATAATGGATGATGTTAGTTTTTTAGGTTGGAAGGAGCGTTTACTTGTGGAAGCTTTACTCCTAAAGGTCGATTTTTTTCTTCTTTTTATTTTCAAGCTGATGTTCTTGAACGAAAATATGTTGCGGCCAAAAATTGGTCGAACAGATATCGTCAAAAGCCATCGGAGGAACACGGATCTTAAAAGATGATACGTTCCTAGCGTAGGAATACTTATACTTACAGATAATATCGACTTTAAGTTTGGATTGAATGTAAGCCAAGATGTCCGATTCGGATGTATCAGGGGAAAGCCGGGAAACAAAAATTTGTTTTTCTAGAGAAATACCAAACAAAGGCTTTGGCGGGGCGGGTGGTTTACCCACGCTACCAGTGGGTGCCGGTAAACCGGACCCTAAGTTCCTCTGGTGAGTCAAGGGTAAGTTCTTTTGGGCTTGTGGAACATTTGGCACAGGAGGGTCCAATGCGACTACCTTGGACTGCTCATCGGAAAAATGCCTACTCACCTTAGCAACATTTTCGGGATCCGAAATATGGGCTGTTACCTGTGTCTTCACGATTGGAGTGGTGGACGGCAGCGGTGACAATGAAGGAGACTGTTGTTGTAAATTGTTGAACTGAGTGTCCAGCGCAGAAAACAGGTCGTTAGCTTTGCGAAAAGCAACCAATACCTGACCGAACCCATTTTTAGTCTGCCGCATAAGCGATCTAATTTCCTTCTGTGCCTCACGACATCTGTCACAACAGTAGTGTAAGCCAGAGCCGGAACGACCCAAAGCATCCGGAATGGTGGCTGACTTAAACCCTGCACACTTGGGGTGCGCAATGGTATCACACAGCCAACAGTGGACGTTTACTTGGTCAACCGACACAATTTTATTGAATTTTTTAATGCAACAGATAATATCGGACATTTTGGCAAATAATTAATAAAATGTAAACCACTGTGCCACAGAAATATTATAGGGAAGAAGAAAACACTTGCAAACGCCACCACTCAGATGACAACTAACCCTCAATCACCGAATACTAATATAAATACACACGCAAAAACAACACAACCACAACATAAAAAATCGAACAACACACCCACATCAGGAACCCAAACTCCTCCATCAAATACGACAGCTACCGGTTTAGTCACAACAACTCCACCATCAAGCCAAACTCTTCAACGCCATCACCACCGCGATTACGACAAACTAAAAGACATGGATACTGACTGCATCACACATACCATAAAACTAACCACACCATACTCGTCACAACTCATAGAAGACTCACTAAAAATAAAAATCTTCCATAAAGATAAGTCTAAAAACCTAACAACTAATCTTAAAGCATCTAAGACTAAGACCAAAGCGCTAAACAAAAACCAACTTACTAACAACAGCGACAGCGAATCCATATAGAACCTTAAACTCTAAGTAAGACTTAATCTTAAACCGTTAATACTACTAATAAAGTTAAGTTACAAACTTTCATCTTCACAAAAATGTCATTAACAATAATTCAATAAAATTTAAAAGGATATGTAAATAACTATAACCAACTCCTTATTCTCATCAAAAAACATTCACCACATATAATTTCCCTCCAAGAAACCCACATTCAATACACTAATAATATACCAATCCCAATAAGCTACAAACTATTAAAAAACATAGCAACCAACAGATTTGGCGGCATAGCACTTTTAGTTCATAAGTCAATTAAACACACTACCCCTAACACCACAGACGACCTAGAAACAATAACCATAAATATACAATCTAAACTAAAATTAAACATATCTTCAACATACATATCTCCCACCAAAAACATTACTATCCAGACACTTCAAAACACATTTAACACACATCAAGCACCCTCACTAATTATGGGGTATTTCAATGGATGGCATCCTTCCTGGGGCTCACCAACAACAAACACACGAGGAAAAATAACTCAAAGATTTATTGACAATGCACACCTTATTCTACTAAACGACAAATCTCCCACTCATTTTTCAACTCACAATGCTCTTCAATTTTGGCCCCCCCACACTAAGTGGGAAATACTGAACGACCTTCATGGTAGCGATCATTTTCCTATTATCATCACCCTATTTATATCAACTACTACACAAAAATTCAATAGACCCTTCTTTAAGCTTAAAGAGGCCAACTGGGAAAAATACAACTTATTTACGCAACAATCAAACGAAAAATACCCAACCTCTCAAAACGTAAACAAAGAAGTAAAGAGAAGAAGAAGGTAAAAATGAAAAATTTAGATACACCTTAAAAAATAGTAAAAATGAAGCCTCTAGATCCTTTACTTCAACCATCCAACCATCAACCCCTTCATCCAAAATATGAATATAAGACGCTTCTGCGGAATTAACCCAGTTATGCAAATCCACGCCATACCAAACCCAGACAACAACGAAGTAACTACAACTAATAACGAATTTGCCAATATCTTTGCTAAACATTTTTCAAACCTGTCACACGACATGAATTTCCCAGAACATTTTCGAACCAACAAATACAGGAACAATAATGTAGATTACACACCCTCCCCATCAGCTCAATCCATAGAAAAACAGATTTCAAACCTCGAACTAGCGTCAGCACTACAAACCCTCAAAGGATCTGCCCCAGGACTCAACAGAATCTCCTACCAAATGATCAAAAATAAATTCAATTCTACAAAAAACAGAATAACAGCCCTATTTAACAAAATATTCGAGACTCACATACCACATGCCTTAAAAACTAGCCTTATAATTCCTATCCTGAAACCAAACAGTGACAAAACTCAAACCACATCCTACAGACCCATCTCCCTCAACTGTTGCCTAGCAAAAACACTAGATAAGATCATAGCCAAAAGACTTTGGTGGTTTGCAACTTACAACAATCTGCTAAATAAAAACCAATTTGGATTTAAAAAAGGCAAATCGACTTCGGACAGTCTACTTTACGTAGACTATCTCATAGCGAAGTCACACCAACACAGCTCACTCGTCACTCTTGATTTTTCAAAAGCCTTCGACCGAATAGGTGTGCATTCTATAATCGACCAACTTCAGGAATGGAAAACAGGGCCAAAAATAATAAATTATGTCCGAAATTTTATGCTTAACAGAAAAATAATAATTCGTGTCGGTCAACACAGATCCAACACACTACCCTTATTCAATAGAATCCCTCAAGGATCCCCAATCTCCGTTATACTATTCCTCATAGCCTTTAATAAATTGTCCGATATAATATCCTTACACAAGGAAATCAAATTTAAAGCATACGCTGATGACTATTTTCTCAAAAAGCACAACTGCACTTGTATCGTTACATTCAATAGCATGCAAATCCCCACAGTAAACTCGTTAAAAATCTTAGGAATAAATATAGACAGCAAATTCAAATGGAACACATACATAGATAAACTTATACCTGCACTTCATAAAAAACGAAATATAATAAAATGCCTATCCAGTCTCAAGTTTAACTGCAGCACATACACATTAATTAACGTGGTAAAAGCTACTATTGTTGCAAAAATAGATTACGGCCTGTTCCTATACGGACACACACCCAAAACCACACTTAACAAATTAAAACCGCCCCTAAACTCCGCTATTCGCCTAGCTCTCGGAGCCTTTCGTTCTACTCCAATAAATAACCTCCTACAAGAAGCCAATATTCCTCCAATAGAATTAAAACGAGATTTGGAAACAGACACTAAATCAAACCTTAAATCACACAAAAATAACCGACATTATAACATACGCCATTACAACGGAAACAAGAATCCTGAATTGAGGAATCCTACCACCATACTCCTCTGTTTTAACAGCCGAAATCATCGCCATTCTCGAAGCCATCAAAATTATAAAAAACAAAGGAGGCAAATATGTAATCTGCTCAGACTCCCTCGCAGCAATAGACTCAATTAAAAATACAAACAATAATAATATTTCCCCAAATAAAATAAGATCACTATGAACACAGTTAGCCCCAAAAATAAAATTAATTTGGATTCCTGGTCATGCAGGCATTACGGGAAACGAACTAGCAGATCAAGCAGCAAAGTCGACCAACAAAAGACCACTAATCTTTACACCCAATATAAATCCTACATATATAAAAGACAACTCAAATCTGAGCTCAAGGCAAGACAAAGCCAAAACGTAATACACTGTAGCCAATGGTACCAATCCATCAACACCAACAGCCACCATATTAGCGACCATTTTAGACAAAGCCACCCAAACTGGAATAGACTCGCCCAAACTAAAGTTACCCGACTCCGTCAAGGACACACCAGCCTCACCCACCAACAATATCTAAACCAAATTCCAACACCACCTTGCCCTTTCTGTCAAGGCAACCTCTCCCTACACCACATACTAAACACATGCCCACCTCTCTTGCAAACAAAGCAAACTATCTTCCAGAACTCCAACCCGCTAGATCTCCTCAATGACCTAAACCCAGAAAACATTAATAAAATACTACTTTTCCTAAAATCAACACAATTATACCACAAAATCTAAATATAAACATTTAATAAGACTAGTTGCCTAACTTAAGAAAAATAATGTACAGAATAAATAGATAACGATCCCTTAAGACTTAAGCACCAAAAACTCACATACCTGAAGGCCACAGTAGCCAGCGCTATATCATTAAGCTAGTCTAGTATTGTAAACTTTTCTACCTTTTATAATGATAATAATAATAATAATAATAATAATAATATGATAAATACCTTGAAATATTTTTAATGAACATATAATGTCCATTTCCGTACAGAATGTTAACGTGACATGGTTTCTCAATCTCCGATTGAAACAGCGGCCCACTTTGTTTGGAATCTTCATTATACCCAAAGATGTTTATATTCATGTAGAGATTATTCTTTAAAAATTGTTTCACATAGTTTATTTCCATAGGGAAATTTAGATTGGTGAAATCCAATATTAATCCATTGTTCAAGTATATTTTTTCATTGGATATATCAACGTTATAGGAACTACATCTTTGGGGGTTTTTTAAAGCCGATAGCAAGGCCCACTTAAGCCAGTATGCATCATTTTCATTACATACATTAATAATAGCTTTCTTTGAAGCTAAGAATTTTGGAAGCGGGATATATGATGAACCTGATAAAGGTGTATATTTGTTCACATTAATTTCTAGGCGCATTACTTTAATTAATGCCCACCCGCTATATTTTTCTTGGAATTCCTGTGTTTTTGTTACTATTTCCATAGTATGCTTAAGAAAAATCCCCACAGTAAACTCGTTAAAAATCTTAGGAATAAATATAGACAGCAAATTCAAATGGAACACATACATAGATAAACTTATACCTGCACTTCATAAAAAACGAAATATAATAAAATGCCTATCCAGTCTCAAGTTTAACTGCAGCACATACACATTTAACGTGGTAAAAGCTACTATTGTTGCAAAAATAGATTACGGCCTGTTCCTATACGGACACACACCCAAAACCACACTTAACAAATTAAAACCGCCCCTAAACTCCGCTATTCGCCTAGCTCTCGGAGCCTTTCGTTCTACTCCAATAAATAACCTCCTACAAGAAGCCAATATTCGTCCAATATAATTAAAACGAGATTTGGAAACAGACACTAAATCAAACCTTAAATCACACAAAAATAACCGACATTATAACATACGCCATTACAACGGAAACAAGAATCCTGAATTGAGGAATCCTACCACCATACTCCTCTGTTTTAACAGCCGAAATCATCGCCATTCTCGAAGCCATCAAAATTTTAAAAAACAAAAGAGGCAAATATGTAATCTGCTCAGACTCCCTCGCAGCAATAGACTCAATTAAAAATACAAACAATAATAATATTTCCCCAAATAAAATAAGATCACTATGAACACAGTTAGCCCCAAAAATAAAATTAATTTGGATTCCTGGTCATGCAGGCATTACGGGAAACGAACTAGCAGATCAAGCAGCAAAGTCGACCAACAAAAGACCACTAATCTTTACACCCAATATAAATCCTACAGATATAAAAGACAACTCAAATCTGAGCTCAAGGCAAGACAAAGCCAAAACGTAATACACTGTAGCCAATGGTACCAATCCATCAACACCAACAGCCACCATATTAGCGACCATTTTAGACAAAGCCACCCAAACTGGAATAGACTCGCCCAAACTAAAGTTACCCGACTCCGTCTAGGACACACCAGCCTCACCCACCAACAATATCTAAACCAAATTCCAACACCACCTTGCCCTTTCTGTCAAGGCAACCTCTCCCTACACCACATACTAAACACATGCCCACCTCTCTTGCAAACAAAGCAAACTATCTTCCAGAACTCCAACCCGCTAGATCTCCTCAATGACCTAAACCCAGAAAACATTAATAAAATACTACTTTTCCTAAAATCAACACAATTATACCACAAAATCTAAATATAAACATTTAATAAGACTAGTTGCCTAACTTAAGAAAAATAATGTACAGAATAAATAGATAACGATCCCTTAAGACTTAAGCACCAAAAACTCACATACCTGAAGGCCACAGTAGCCAGCGCTATATCATTAAGCTAGTCTAGTATTGTAAACTTTTCTACCTTTTATAATGATAATAATAATAATAATAATAATAATATGATAAATACCTTGAAATATTTTTAATGAACATATAATGTCCATTTCCGTACAGAATGTTAACGTGACATGGTTTCTCAATCTCCGATTGAAACAGCGGCCCACTTTTGTTTGGAATCTTCATTATACCCAAAAGATGTTTATATTCATGTAGAGATTATTCTTTAAAAATTGTTTCACATAGTTTATTTCCATAGGGAAATTTAGATTGGTGAAATCCAATATTAATCCGTTGTTCAAGTATATTTTTTCATTGGATATATCAACGTTATAGGAACTACATCTTTGGGGGTTTTTTAAAGCCGATAGCAAGGCCCACTTAAGCCAGTATGCATCATTTTCATTACATACATTAATAATAGCTTTCTGTGAAGCTAAGAATTTTGGAAGCGGGATATATGATGAACCTGATAAAGGTGTATATTTGTTCACATTCATTTCTAGGCGCATTACTTTAATTAATGCCCACCCGCTATATTTTTCTTGGAATTCCTGTGTTTTTGTTACTATTTCCATAGTATGCTTAAGAAAAATAGATTCCAAATCCGAGTACTGATTTATAATACTCATTTTACTTCGAAAACTTTTAATCTCAATTTCTTCCGTTTCACCCTTAAAGAACATATACTCGCAAATAACTCGAAATTTACTTTAACCGATATATAACTGTCTAATAATGTACTGAGATGTGTGAGCCAAAATGATCCTGCTTCACTCATAAAGTTTTCAGGTAATTGGATGTCCGATCCATCGTTTACATACATCGAATGGAGAATCCTTCCTTTAAATCCTTCCGAAATTTTCTTGATGCGTCCATCGACGGGTTAAATTGCATTCTTCTTATGCATTTCCGTGCGGAGATGGTTTGTCCACTTGTTCTTAATAACCAACAATTGGCACGAATGGCAAAACTCGAATTGATTATTCATTTTGTTTTTGTTTTTTATTGATTTTGGTTTGTTTTTGCTTTTGTTTTTGTTTTTTATTTTATTATTTGATTTTTCTTTTTAATTTATTGTATGATACTTGATAAATATATATACATATATATATTTATTTAATACACTTCACTACACTTTTAGTCGTTTGCTTCTTTTTAAGTTTTCAAACTAACAATGTTGTACCGAGATTGACTTGGAAAGAACTAATTAAGTTCTCCGATTTTGTTCACAATTTTAAAGTGGGCGTTTACAAATTTTAGAAGTCTGGGAGTTACAATTCTAGGTTTCAGAAGATAGCAGCTCAGATAGATTCCTAGATAGTTTGAGATGGTTCGAAACCAAATGAAACCTCAGTTAAAAATATAGTCCTTTGGTTAGAATAGATCAGAAATAGTTTCTTCAAGATACAGATTGTTCAAGAAAAGGAAAACCAATATAGTGTGAGTTTAAAAATAGATGACCTGTAGTTAGAAGAGAGTAGAAATAGTTTTTTTCAAGATAAAGATTGTTTGAGAAAAAGTAACCAATAGAAGCCGAGTTTAAAAATGGACCTGGAATACATTGAAATTAATGACTTTTCATTTGCAGGACTTAAGATATTTACAAGTCAGGGTAGAAAAGATGAAGAAAACTAGAAATTTTTTAGAATGAATTCGGTAAGCAGGTGGTATAGAGCATCATTTCTTTTTTTAAAACTTAAAGTCTTGGATGTACATTATGTATTCGGATCAAATTAAATTGTTTCTCAATCAGTTTAATGGAGTTCAACTAAATTCTCACTATCTGCGACTTCTCTTTATAAATACAAAACTACTTGAGTGTGAAGAAGTTGAAATGATAACTTCTATCCATGGTGTACACCGAAAAATATGTATCTGGAGTAAGGACTCAGCTACGGACGGAATTGACACTTGTGGATGTCATAAAAATGTTGAGTACAAAAGGGAGGCAGCAAACATTAATAATATATATTATAATCTAGAAAATAGAATGAGAAGAAAATAAAAAATACAAAAAAAGTATTTCAGACTATATAACTTTATTTTAGATAATTAAATATTGATTTAATTATATAATGAAAACAAAATCACTGAAATAATGAAAATATTTAAATAAACACATTTAATGATAAAGTAAAAATTTGTTTTATTTATTTCAGTTAATATGGGCGTGAAAAAATAAAAGACTTTTACTTTTGAATTTTAAATATTTTTATTTCATTTTATTTTTATAAAATTTTTATTTAAATATCAAAGCTATTGGCAACATTTATTAAAAACTCATCGTCTTCATCTTTCAGTAAATTTAGATATTTATTTTCTAAGTCATCCACTTTTATATAATCAAAGAGGTAGTCATCGTTTGGAAAAACAATTTCTTCCGGGTCATCTATATCCATCCTTTCAGCACATTGAAAGTGCTCATACAAAAACTCATTTCCAAATACATCCATCATTTCTTCTCCAAATGGGAAATCTTCCCATTTGAGTGATTCCAACTCTTTTGGAATCGTTTGAGTAGATGATCAGTAGGTTGCGAATACTTCCGTCAGATTCCTGTCTATGGTGTCTTCTTCGTCTAGAGCCATTATACAGTTTGGCTCCGAGTCTTCGATGACCACCACATCGGAGTCTTGGTCACCGATTTCGATGTCCGTCAACAATTCCAAAGCCTGAATTGAATCGACGAATTCCACAGATATTACGCTCATGGTGATTTTGGTGCTCCTGACGAACTGATGCTGAACAATTTGACTGCTCTCCTTTTTATACTTAAAGGGCATACAGATATGTTATAGTCCTAGACCTCCCAACAATCCAATTCAGTTTTTCAACTATATTGAAAGTCAGATATCCCAAACACTTTGAAATATGTATAGAAATGTCTTAGAAACGTGTTCTCAGAAAACAATTACTGCAACGTTACACTCCTTGTATCCATTTCCTCCTTCAGTTAATTGAGTTGGTTCGTGTTTACCCAATAACTGTATGCATATGTATTGACACTTTTATTACGGGTCGGAAAACTAATCATGACACAATCGTCACATTTTATAACACTTTTTGAACACGTGCACTGATTTTAAAAACTATAATTTATGGGTTTATGATTTCTGTGCCAGAATCCATACTGACTAAGAGGGTGGTGAGGGGGAATCGTTATCACAGGAGACGACGGATAATGGGTTTCGGGGTGGGGGAAACCATGTTTTTATCACTAATATGACACCTTAATAGCCCATAAATCAGAACCAGCTTTATTTACCTACTGACAGGGTAATTATAGAACACCCAGACATTGTTGACAGAAATAGGCATATTCCTCAAGTAAAAGTTGAATCTGTTACCGACCGCAACGAAATACGGGAAGCATAAATATTGCTAATCAGGCTATTGAGTAGCCAATGGTTAGGACTAGAAAAATTATTGGCCAATAAAAAGACCAATATTTTGAGAAGTTATAAGTGTGTTAAAAAAAATACACCCATAAGAAAAGAAACGCTGCAAAAACATTTGGGAGAAAAAAAGCTCTCCAGAAGTATGAGATTGTTTTCCATATACCAGAGAACTTTAAAGACCCAATAAAGGCAAATATAACAATTGCCTACACAGACGTCCACGATAATTCGTTGGCTGATATTTTTGAGGAAGATATCAGTGATGATTTCTTATTTTTCGAAAGCCCTCTAGAAGTCAGCAAAACAGAAGTAAAGTGGATACAGAAAACATTAAAAACATAGTTGAGGACTTGGAAGAGGCAATAATGGCTCAAACCAATGTCCAATTCTTAAAAACTGCAGCTTCACTCATTCCTGAGTTTGATGGCAAAGCAGAAAATCTACGAAGCTTCTTAGATGCCTTGGAGCTTGTAGACGGAATAAAATAATCATATGAAAACACAGCAGTCCAACTAATAAAGACAAAAATAAAAGGACGTGTTCGCAAGCTCATTGGAGAGGAAAACACAATAGAAACAATTGTGGCAAAGCTGAGTAAGTCAGTCAAAGGAGAGTCGGTTGAGGTTTTATCAGCCAAACTCATGAATTTGCAGCAAAAAACAAAACGGTAAATGCATATGCCAAAGAAGTAGAAGATCTGACCAGAGCATTACAAGGGGCTTATATAAACGATGGCTTAACACTAGAATTAGCATGTAAATGTAGCACCCAAAGTGCTGTGAAGGCAATGACAACAAACTGCTCAATTGATAGGGTAAAACTTATCATGCAGGCGGGAACGTTCACAAATATGAACGAAGCCGTAACTAAATTTGTCAATAGTTGTACCGAAGCGACAGGGCAATCGAACGCAGTATTATTTTATAATAATCGGTATAAACAAAACAATTACCAAGGAAATAACATATATCGGAGTATATCGTGGTGGTGGCAGAGGAAACCGTGGCTGGTGGCCCAACAACCCGTGGAACCCATAACTCCTCAAACCGCGAAAATAACTATAACCGAAAGATTAGGATCACACAGGAAAACGAGGAAGACCCCTTGACGATTAAATAGGAAGAAGAAGAGTAAGAATCTATAAAATCAATATTAGCCTCAGTTTTCCATAAAAGTTAAAAATGAAAAAACCAACAAATATTTAACAGTGTTAGTAAATACCGGAGCCGAGATTTCATTACTCAAACAATTTAGTCAAGAGTACCCCGAATTAGACAGTTCTAAAATTTCAAATATAATGGGAATAGGGCAAGGTTCTATAAAATCCTTGGGTTTAGTGAGCTTAAAACAAAAATGTCATTATACCACATGACTTTCAAATAGTCCAACCTAATTCTTCATTAAAGAATTCAACTGTATCTTAGATTTTCAAAACTCACAAGGTTCTTTAGTATTAAGACCGAACAACCTGACTTTTCCAATACAAATCCCAATGCACAATTCAATTTCCGAAAATACTCTCTTACTACCATGTACAGCAGAAGTAATTAGAACAGTAAAAATGAACTCAAAAGAACCGTCCGTTTTTATTCCGAGCCAAGAACCATTTAAAGGTGAGCTGGGTCCGAGCACATTGGTTAACACGAGTTGTGCAACAGTCCGATATCTAAATACAAACTCTGAAACAATTAGTTTGAATGTTAATACAATAAAATTCGAATCGTTAGAAAATTATGATATACAAAAGCCCAAGGAACTCAAATCCAAGTACAGTAATGATAAAACAAAAGAAGTATAAAAAAAAACTTCGTTTTCCCTCTCAATTTCAAACAAAATTGTCAGAACTGTGTACAACTTATAGCGATATATTCGGTCTTTAATCGGAACCGATATCGGCTAACAATTTTTATAAACAACAACTTCGCTTAAGCGATAAAACACCAGTATATATAAAAAATTATAGAAATGCAGAAAGTGAAAAGCCAGAAATAAACAAACAGGTTGACAAATTTAGAAGGATGGTATAGTCGAACCATCAATTTCAGAATATAACAGAATATAAAAAATGTCTACCAAATTCAACAGAAAAACGATGGAGACTAGTGGTTGACTATAGACAAATAAACAAAAAATGATTAGCTGACAAATTTCCTTTACCACGCATAAAAGATATATTGGATCAGTAGCCCGTCCTCTAAATATTTTTCTTGCTTATGTCCGGATTTCACCAAATAAAGTTGTCCGAAAAGTCCAGAAACCTTACATCATTCTCTACAAATAAAAGTTCATTTCCCTATACGGGATTGCCATACGGACTAAAAGTGGCACATAATTCATTCATGAGAATGATGACCCTAGCATTTTTAGGTCTAGAACCATCACAGGCGTTCCTATACATGGACGACTTAGTAGTCATAGGATGCTCCGAACAACATTTGTTCAACAATTTAACAAAAGTATTTCAGTTATGCCGCAAATTTAACTTAAAACTTCATCCAGAAAAATATACATTCCTTAAGCACGAAGTTTCCTAACTGGGTCATAGGTGCACAGGCAAGGGTATATTACCAGATGAAAATAAATTTAAAGCAATTAAAAATTACCCAGTGCCCAAAAACTCAGATGAGGCGCGCAGATTCTTAGCATTCTGTAATTACTATAGAAGATTCATCAAAAATTTTGCAGATTATTCTAGACATATAACAAAACTTTGGAAGAAAAATGCCCACTTCAAATGGAACAAGGATTGCATTTTATTATTTAAAAGAGGCCTTAATGAGACCAAAACTCTTACAATACCCAGATTTCAACAAAGAATTCTGTATAACAACAGATGCTAGCAGATACGCTTGTGGAGCTGTACTTGCGGAAGAACATGGGGGCGCGCACTTATCAGTTGCATATGCGTCTCGATCTAACAAGTCAACCACTGAATAAGAATTAGCTATCTAAAATACTTCAGACCATACGTTTACGGGAGACATTTTATAGTAAAAACAGACCATCGACCTTTAATTTATATATTTTCAATGAAAGGCCCTAGTTTAAAATTAACAAAAATAAGGCTAGATTTAGAAATATACGATTTTACTGCGGAATACCTCAAGGGGAGAAATAATTATGTGGCGGACGCGCTGTCCAGAATTACAATAAATGACCTAAAGTCAATACACAGACAGGTAATGAACATTACAACCAGGTCAGAAACACGTAAAAATCAGGATCAGAAATTATAAAAGGAACCCTTGCAGAACCAAGAGCTTCAGAAGCCCAGAGTCTACGACGTTGTCAATAATAATGACATACGGAAATATGTGAAACTTAAATTCATCAAACATAAGTGTTTGTTTAAACGAGGAAAACGAATAATTTCACAATTCAAAATTGATGATTTGTACTCTAATGGGAAAATTGATTTAAAACAATTTTTCCAAAGGCATCAGATACAGGCCGGAATGCAAAACATAAAACAATTCTAATTGGCACCCAGCGCACTGATTTTAAAGTCAGTATTACTACTGCTACTACTATTGGCCAAACATGACAAAAGTAGTTACTCAATACTTGAAAACCTGTCAACAATCTAAGACAACCACTCCTACAAGAACACCATTGACCATTACCGAGACACCCACATCAGCTTTTGACACGCTATTAATTGATACCATTGGCCCGTTACCGCGTTCGGAGGAGGGAAACGAATACGAAGTCATAATTATTTGTGATTTAACTAAATACTTAGTTAGAGTACCAATTCCGGATAAAAGCGCAAATGCCGTTGCGAAAGCAATTTTTGAAAACTTTATACTCGTTTACCGCCCAATGAAGATTATTCTAACACACATGGGCACAGAGTAGAAGAACAGTATAATAGGAGACTTATGCAAATATATGAAGATTGACAAAATTTCATCGACTGCACACCACCATCAAACCTTAGGGAGTATTGAACGCAGTCTCCGAACGTTTAACGAATATGTCCGTTCATATATTTCAAGTGACAAAAGTGATTGGGACATATGGTTAAAATAATTTACCTACTGTTTTAACACTACACCATCAGTCACACATAATTATTGTCCGTACGAAATAGTGTTTGGAAGACCGGCACGAAAATTGATAGATATTTCTAAAATAAATCAAATAGATCATATATATAACATAAATGATTATGCTAAGGAAATTAAGTTTAGGTTAGAATCAGCGTACAAACGTGCAAAAACCATGCTAGAAAGGGAAAAAGAAAAGCGAAAAACACTATATGATAAAGACGTAAATAACTCCGACCTAAAAATCGGAGACCATTTAGGACCATTTAAGATCATAGGTATGGACTATAGGAATAATGTTAAAATCATAGACAATAAGAAAAACAACAGATAGTAAGCAAAGATAGGTTAAAACCATTCTTCAAATAATACAACATAATTAAACAAATATGTATATGTAAGAACATACAAAGTTTTCTTATATCCTTTAATTAATTCTTAATTTCTTATAACTTTATATTATTTTAACACAAAAATAATTAAAAATTAAAAATAAGAACCGACATAAAAACCATTTAAGACCCAACATATATGCATCATCATATAATTCCATATTATTTCATTCAAGTTTATTTTGATTTTATATTCATTTCTTTACAACTGTTTTAGAATAAATATTTGTCATTCATTTTAACGGGGGAGGTGTAGCGAGCGAAGTATATAATTTTAATTCTATTTTAATTACATAAATACATACTTTGTATATGCCCATACAAACTAACACATTCCTTCTCAAGTGTCCGGCCAACGCGCCGGCCCTAAATGTCGACTCTACACCAACTAACACTTATAGCGGCCATCTCGTGGTATATGTATACATATGCATGTAATACTCCTATCGCTGCTCACTTCAGTTTTTACCTTCTAAGAACAAATGTTTGCGAATAAAAGTTCAGTCTGGAACACCACTCACAACGATAATGTCTTATGATTTTTCCCATTATTACATTTTATGTCCTATATTTTATATTTATATTTATGGTTGTTCATTTATTTATTTTGATTGTAGGTTCGAGCTAACGCCCACGTCGCGTGACACATCCGTGTAATTTTTCAGAATTTTTGCGCCCTTTTGGCTTATAAACTATTTATACCCGTTACTCGTAGAGTAAAAGGGTATACTCGATTCGTTGAAAATTATGTAACAGACCCTATAAAGTATATATATTCTTGATCAGGATCAATAGCGAAGTCGATTGGCCCTGTTCGTCTGTCGGTCCGTCTGTCCGTATGAACGCTAAGATCTCAGGAACTATAAGAGATACAATGTTGAGATTAGGCATGAAGATTTTTGAGGTCCCTACGCAGCGCAAGTTTATCACAGCATCCTGCCAAGCCCACTCTAACGCCCACAAATCGCGAAAAACTAAAATCGCTGAAATCTCGGGAACTATTAGAGCTAAAAAGTTAGAATTCACTATGCAAAAACTTTGGATGCCAGCGCATCTTTTAGTGGTACTATTATCTGGCCACACCCACCCATAAGCCCACCAAGCTCAAAAGACGGTTTTCGTATTTTCAAGAAAACCTAAAATCTCGGTAACTATAAGTGATAGAAAGTTCGGATTAAGCATGTAGATTTTAATGATGATAACGCCCACCAAACCCGAAAAACCAAAAATGCTAAAATCTCGGGAACTAAAAGAGCTAGAAAGTTAGGCTTAAGAATACGTATTTAAGGTTTGCCACTGCTACTTTTTATCCAGCCACGCCCACTCTAACGCCCACAAACCTTGAAACACTGTGGCGTCTATAATAATATTATGAATGCCTTCGTTTGACTTTGTGTAACTTATTTTTGTTAATATCTATCTATTTACCAAAGATTTTTCAAATCGGAACATTATTGCGCTACTTATAAAGAAATTTAGGTTATAAGGCCTCACATGGGCAGTGACGTCACTATCAGTTACTCGACATGCTTTCTCCGACAATAGGTGGCGCATGGGTAATATCAACTAGCAAAATGAACATTTTAAAATTGTGTAAAACAGTAACGGGTATCTTATAGTCGCGGCACTCGACTATAGCGTTTCCTCTTGTTTTTTTTTAACAAGCTACTGGTGATATTTCTTAACAAGTAACATTGGAGTAATTCTTATTCTATCTTTATCTATGGCCTACGCAGAGACCGCATCTGTTTTGACCTGAGCGGGAGAGTTATCTCTTGACCCCAGCACAAGTCCTTTGTGTAGCGGAGGAAACATTTCAAGTGATTATATTTGGAGGCTCAAGTGGCCTGCACTTACAGATTACAATTGCAAATAACTGTTCCCCTGCATGGTTTAGGTAAAAGATCGTAAATTATGGCTCTGGATCGATTTACAACGTGACAAACACGAGCTCATAGAATCCTACAATTGGGATTATTTGGGTTGTTTACCCAAAGACATTCTGTGACCGTTCTGCAGGAGGTCATTTTACATGTTAAGTGCGTGTATTTTGTTTTATAAAAGTGGCTGCTATACTTATATTTAGATGTGTTCATGTTGAAACAGTTGGAATTGGAGTTTATGGATTTATGTCTGTTTTTTTTTATTTCTCGTTTGAGTATTGCGTTGGCCTTTTTGGTAAATTATTATATTGGCTGTATTTATATAGCGACACACGTTTTGCCCGGCTAATTTTATTTTGGTTTTTAGTTTTTGTAGATCGATGTCCCGCCAGGGGACTTGTTTGGATGTGTTTGGGTGATATTATAGTATGTATGAATGGGGCTGTGTCTTATGATGTGGCACAAAGGTGGACAGTTCCTTGATTTATTTGTTTTCTGAGTGGTCTGTCATCGGAAAATTGTTTACAAAATTTTTGATTGAGGGAACAGTTGGATTTATCAATGTTGAATTTAGGTTTAATGACGGAGGGGTCAGTTGATACATTTACAAAAAGTTGAATTGAGATCGAGAAGTGCGGTGAGGTGGTTTTCAATTGTCCATTTAGAGCAAAGGTATAGTTCAGGGGAGCTAGAGTGAGGTCAATATGTGTAAAGGCGAGGTGTGTAGTGAAGTGGTTGGGGAAGCCATTATTAAGAGTGATTGGTTTATAAATTTTAATAATAAGTTTCCTCGTGAGTTATTATTTTGTGATCCCCTACTTTTGTGCCAGCTGTTAAAGTCGCCTGTTATTAGGATAGGAGTGTTGATATAATTGTAAGTGTCTTGTAATTCTTGTAGAGTGAATGGTTTGTTAGGGGGTATATTCATACATAACTGGATATTATAGTGAATATCATTTTAGAATGTATGGCGGTTGAGTCAAAGCTTATATTGCGGATTTGGGTTTGTTGTTGTTGTAAGGAGTTGTGAAATAGGAGAGCTACTCCGCCATAAGGGTTGTTCGAGTAATTTATGTGGTAGAGAGTGAAGTATAGAGAGCGGACACACTTCTAATTATTGATTCATTATTTGATTGCTGGAGCAGCCTTAATGCCGCTTGCAACGTCCAGTTGTTTCTGATTCTTACATTTTCCTTAGGTTCTAAGTAAGCCTAGGTCTCGTAGCTGCGCTGCCCACAGTTGGACGGCAGAGACGGTTATGTATATCTTATATCTATTATATATATTTAATTATGCTCTCTTTAGCTGGAGCGCGAGGGTATATGGATGTACTTGAGTTCGTTTGAGCGGCCTGCGTATGTAACAGAATGCTGACACTTGCAGAAAGAAATTTAATATATGAGTAACTAATGTAAAGTAAACGTAACGTATGAGTAAATAACGTAGTTTCATGTAGTTATTTTAGTTCTTATTATCTATAAAATTAAAAAATTATTTTTTTTGTTTTTATTCTTATGCTCTTCTATCATTATCCTAGCTCTTTTATATGCTACTTCTAGTCTGTATTTACTTTCTTTAGCATAATCATCTATATTATATATTGTTTCTGTGGGATCAATGCCATTAAATTGTCTGGGTAAATTACTTGTTTTACCAAATACTAGCTCATATGTACAAAAATTATGTGCCATAGAGGGGGTCGTGTTGAAACAAAAGACAAAGTATTGAATCCATACGTCCCAATCAGTTTTATCAATACGATATAAAAGATATCGTATGTATTCATTAAAAGTTCTATGACTTCTCTCTATTGTTTCTACTGTCTGGTGGTGGTGTGCCGTAGATGTTATATTTTCAATTCTTAGGTATTTGCACAAGTCATTTATAATTGAATTTATATATTCTGTACCCATGTCCGTAATGAACATCTTCATTGGACCGTACTTCAGAATAAAAGATTCAAATATTGCTTTAGCGACAGTATTAGCGTTCTTGTTTGGTACAGGTATGAGTCTCATATTAAAGTGACTCATTGCCATTTTCTGATTTTAGTAGCGGACCAATAGTTTCCACTATCACTCTGTCGAAAACTTTTATAGGCGGGTCTGTTATTGTTAAAGGGGTCTTACTATGTTTAGTTATTTTAGCTTTCTGGCATTTCTGACATTTTCGTATATACTCTGTAATATCACGAGTCATATTTTTCCAAAAACAATGTCTTTTGATTTTTGCCAAAGTTATTGAAATGCCAGTATGACAGTAGCGCTACTCTTAATGTATTCAACATTTTATTGCCCATTAATTTGAAATTATCTATTGAAGTATATTCAAAGATATTTTTTCACGGTGCCACTTTGAGTTTGCTTATTTTATTTATACCTGCTTGCAGTTCAACCATTTGGAAAAATTGACCTAAGTCTAGAGTTCCATTGGTACATAAATCGCTAACATCATATCTTGCAGTAATTTTCCTGCCATGTTTAAATAAACATAACATATCCTTTACATGCAATGTCACTACTTAACGTACTTCGTCATTGTTAATGACTTCATATACGTTGGGCCTAGAAGCTGAATTGCGTAGGCAATTCTTTTTCTTTATTTTCCACGCGGATTTTCCGTCTATTCTGATATCTTGTAGTGACTTTATTGATATTGCCAGTTATGTTTTGTAGGTCTTTGATGGTTATTCTTGATAACGCATCAGCTACATAGTTGTCTTTTCCCTTCAGATATTCCATAGTGAAATTATATTCTTCCAGCTCACTTCGCATGCGCGTTAGCTTAGAGCTTGGATTAATAATTGAAAACAGGTAAGTTAAAGGTCTATGATCACTCTTGATAGTGAAATGTCTACCATAAGCATATGGTCTGAAATAAGTTATTGCCCAATAATTGCTGTCAATTCTTGTTCTGTTGTACTTTTATTTATTTTTTTATTTATTTATTTATCTAAGGCTAACAATTAGTTAAAACTAAGAGCTAACAAATGGCTAGGAGCAATAGCAGCTAGGGCCTTCAGCTCGGCTTAAGTTAGAATGTGGCTGGTTAATTTTTAGCTTATGAGTATATACAAGCTATGGATTACTATTTACATTTTATTTACAAAAACTTTGATTTAGTTAGATTTGGGAGGTGATATGGGAGTTGTTTAGGAATTTGAGGATGTTTAAAGAGTTTGTATCTGTGGGGTTAGCTATGGTGCTGATTGGATCTGGATTATTAAGGAATAAGGATCTTTGCGTGGAGAGGGAGGGGCAGGAGCAAATAATATGGTGGAAGTCAATCTGGGAGATGTTGCACAATGGGCACACGTTGTTCCTAGTTCTGTCGAGGTAGAGGGCGTTTGTTAAGAATGAGTGTCCTAGTCTGAGGCGGGTGATGATGATTTGTTCTCTTCTGTTTAGGAGGGAGTTTTTGAGGAGCTGGGTAAACGTTGATAACTTGAGTATTTCTTGATACCAAGCGGAGGTACGCAGTTGTGTTTGTTTTGCATGTAGGAGAGATTTTAAGAAATGGGATGTATCACTGGGGCTTAGGTTAGGGGTGTAGGTTAAGGGGAATTTGGCAGCGTGTTTTGCTGCAAAGTCAGCTTTTTCGTTACCTGCAATGCCCATGTGACTGGGGATCCAGATTAGTTTGATTTTTGGGAAGTGTTGGGTGATCATATTGCGAGTTAGGGTTGGATAGTGAGAATGGTTATCGTGGTTAAGAATAGCGGTAACTGAGGAAAGGGAGTCTGTACAGATGGCATGCTTGCCTGGCAGCTTGGCGCAGATGACTAAGGCTTCCTGGATAGTACTGAGGAGAAGATAGGTAGGAGGCCTGTTTTTATGGTTTCGCGCTCGGTTGTAATGCTGTAGGTGGTTATACCATTGGCTTTGGAGCCATCTGTGTAGATGAAGTTGTGATTAGGATAGGATGATTTGAGGGAGTGGAAGAGTTGTTGGAAAACGATGTCTGTGGCTTTGATGATGTTGAGCATATTGAATTTTTTGGAGGGTAACTTTATTATTGGGAGGGTTGGGATAGAATGGGAGTTACAGGATTTTAGGATTAGGTCTATGGTACTGGGATATCTATAGTTTCGTTTTTGGGGTTTTGTGAAAGTTTTTAGGGGGGTGTCCTTAGACAGTGAGAGGGTTTTGGAGAGCTTGCCGGTAAGGAAGTATCTTTTGTGTTCGATGGTATTGATGCCCGACTCAGCCAGCAAGTTGTTGGTTGGCGTAGAGCGGAATGCACCCAGTGCTGATCTAATTGCGGAGTTAAGGGAAGATTTTAGGCGGTTAAGCTGGGATTTGGGTGCGCGACCGTAAATGGGGAGGCAGAAGTCACTATAAGGGATTTAACTATTTGGACAAGAGCTGCTATATTAGTGTTGTACTTGAGGGAGGAGAGGTGCTTGACAATGCCAAGTGGTTTTGTGAGGTCAGATTTCAGTTTGTTGATGTGGCAGGACCAGTTGTATCTGTGGTTAATAGTAAGGCCTAATATTTTGAGGGTATTGGTGCTCGGGATAATGGCGCCGCCTGAGATTATCTTGGCCTTGCAGTTATGTTTGCGGCAGATGTGGATGAGTTGACATTTTTCTACAGAGAGAATGGAGCCCGATTGGAGGCACCATTCGTCAATGCGATTAAAAAGGGATGAGAGGTTGGATGTAGGATTTTTACGCTTGTTGTGTTGAATAAGGAGATGGAAGTCGTCAGCGTAGGCGCAGAACTTAATTTGTTTTGGGATAGATAGGATGTTGGAGAGGGAATTGTAGGCAATTAGGAATAGGATTACGGAGATGGGTGAGCCTTGTGGGATACCATTGTCAAGTGGGAGTATGCTTGATAGGGATTTCCCAGACTTGACGATGATTTTCCTGTTAGTCATAAAGTTCTTGACGAAGTTGGTGATTTTTGGGCCTAAGTTCCAATCGTGCAGCTGGTGTAAGATCGTGTGTACACCAATTCTATCGAAGGCTTTAGTAAAGTCTAGCGAAAGAATTGACAGATGCTTTTTGAGAGCAATGGATCTGGACGCTAGGTGGTCTACGTAGAGTAGACTGTCTAGTACAGATTTGCCTCTTTTGAATCCGAATTGGCTGTTGTGTATGAGATCGTTATTTAAAACGAACCACCACAACCTCTTAGCCACAATTTTGTCAATTTTTTGGGTCACCGGGTTGATTAGCGCTACTCTTAATGTTTTCAATATTTTATTGTCCATTAATTTGAAATTATCTATTGAAGTATATTCAAAGATATTTTCCCACTGTGCCACTTTGAGTTGGCTGATTTCATTTATCCCGGCTTGCAGTTCAAGCCTTTGGAAAAATTGACCTAAGTCTAGAGTTCCATTGGTATATAGATCGCTAACATCATATCTTGCAGTAATTTTTCTGCCATGTTTAAATGAACATAACATATCCTTTACATGCAATGTCACTACTTTACGTACTTCGTCATTGTTTATGATGTCGTATAAGCTGGGCTTAGAAGCTTTTTCAATAGTTTGCTTAGGCAATTCTATTTCTTTATTTTCCGCGCGGATTTTCTGTCTATTCTGATATCTTGTAGTGACTTTATTGATATTTTCAGTTACATTTTGTAGATCTTTTATGGTTATTCTTGATAACGCATCAGCTACAGATATCCCTTCCCTTCAGATATTCCACAGTGAAATTATATTCTTCCAGCTCAAGTCGCATGCGCGTTAGCTTAGAGCTTGGATTAATCATTGAAAACAGGTAAGTTAAAGGTCTATGATCACTCTTGATAGTGAAATGTCTACCATAAGCATATGGTCTGAAATAAGTTATTGCCCAATAATTGCTGTCAATTCTTGTTCTGTTGTACTTTTATTACTTTCGCCCTTAGTAAACGATCTTGATGCATAAGCAACTGGAAGTTGAAGTCCATTTTTGTTTTGAGTTAAAACCGCTCCACACGCTTGCTTACTTGCATCCGTTATTATGCAAAACCCTTTGCTGAAATCTGGGTGTTGTAGTAAATTCGGATTTGTTAATGCCGATTTAAGATGTTTGAAGGCATTCTGGCAATCAGTTGTCCATTCGAATTTAACATATTTTTACATAATCTTGTTATAGAATATTCGGCAAAATTTTTTATGAAACGTCTATATTGTCTATTGCAAAATGTAACGAATCTTCTAGCGCTGTCCGCATCATGAGGGACTGGGTAATTATTGATGACGTCGTATTTTCTGTCATCTGGAAAGATTCCTTTATCAGTGCATTTATGTCCCAGAAAAGTGACTTCATGCATGAAAAATGAGCATTTTTCAGGTTGTAAGTTAAGGTTGTATTCCCTACATTTCTCAAAAACATCAGTTAAGTTTTTAAGCATATGTTTTTCGGAGCAACCTAAATGCCATGTTAGTATACTTTCTTCATCTGATTATAGATGAATCTCTCGGACCACTTGAGATCTTGCTGCTAGAATTAAGGAGTTATTACCAGAACTGTATGTTATAGGAACATAAATTGGAAAATTCAAATTATTTGGTCTTAGGATAAACCAATCTTCTTTACGATTGAAGTTTAGTTGACAATTAAATTTCTTTATGAAATCAATGCCTATTATTCCATCACATGGTATTGCAAAATGCAAATCTACTATATGAAAATCGTGTGGAATTATATATTTATCTGTCTATATCTCGAGGAAAATGAAGCTTTTTTAATTGAATTAGCTCTTCGCCTATGCCTTGAATGCTTATTTTATTATCTTTCTGAATATCACGAAGGAAAGCAGAATTTTCTTTTAATATGATATGTCTGCACCAGTGTCAATTAAGAACACAAGTTTTCTGTTGGTTTCTGTATTCGTAAAGTATACAAATATATAAGGACTAAGATTGATGGTATGAACATTGTGGTTTACTGTTGAGTATCTGAAGGGTGAGAGTTTCCCGAATTATTCTGGACAATTCTCACATAATTATTTGTGTTACTGTCATTGTGGCCTCAATTCGAGTGGCCACGGCCTCTTGAGGCCTCTGTTATAATTGGAACTGTTGTAGGTGTTGTAATTATTATTACGACTACGATAGTTTCCTCTGAAGTTTCCACGTCCGCGGTTTCCACACTGCTGTGAATAATTTATAAAATAAAGGACAGTATTAGATTGCCCAGTTGTTTCCGTGCAACTGATTACGAACTTGGATATGGCATCATTCATTGTGTTGAAGGTGCCAGCCTGCATGATAAGTTTTTCCTTATCAATTGCGCAATTCTTTGTCATTGCCTTAACTGCAGACTGTGTAGAGTAACTTCTGGCCAACGCAAGTGGTAGGCCATCCGTTATGTACGCACTTTCTAAAGCTTTTGTAATTTGCTCTGATGTATATTGGTTAGCAGTTTTGTTGCGTTGCTGTAGATTCATCAGTTTAGCTGATAATACTTCTACAGTGTCGTCTTTGACATTTCCCTTTAGTCCGGAAATGACTTCTGATATAGCTGTTTCATTACCGACTAAGTTTCTGGCGACACCCTTTAGCTTTGTTTTTATTATTGAAATAGCTAATTGTTCGTGTTCGCCTTTTATTGATTCTTTAATTTCCAATGCATCGAGAAAACTTGCTAAGTTTTCTGCTTTACAATCAAATACTGGTATAAGCTTTGATGCAGTATTGATAAAATCAGTATTCGACTGTTCCATTGTAATTTTTTCTTCAACTATGCTCGAGCTATTGTCTGAATCTGCAAAATTGTCCAATTCGGACATTAATATAGTTGGGATAGTGAGATTATTAATTTCTTTCTCTTCCAACTCTTGTTGGTCAATAACTTCTTTTGAATCTGATTCTTCACCAGTTTCAATTATTATTGAGATATTAGGAATATTAGGTATTGATATATCGAGATTGAACCTTTCACTAATAGTTGTTAGATTGGATTTTAGTCTAATCAAAAACTTTGATACCTGAGACCAATGATCTTTATTTAACTTATCCATGTGCTCATATATTAGTATTGGAGCTTCATTAAAGCATTTAACTAATATTTCTACGTGTTTCCTAACCGTTGTTTTCTGTATCGGTCTATTTTGTGTTAGTGACTTATGTGATCTGTCAAATTCTACTTTAATGTTTGATAGTTCTTTTGATAGTTCATTCCATTCCATTATACTCTTCTACTGAAATATAGGTCGCTTTCATAATTTTTGCCTATGGCTCTTTGTGTATCCATAGTTGAATATACATATTCATATTTTGTTTCAAATTTTCTAAATCATTACTTTCATCATTAATATTTGTTGTTTGTGTGCTTTGTTTTCTTTTTTTCATTTTATCCAAGTCATTTGCTTGGTTTATATACCTTTTTCTCAAACATTTATTATGGAGTTTGTACAATTTATAAAAGCAATTGGCACACATTATGACAACAATTATTAATAGTATTATATTATATTAACAAATTCCAAATCAATGTTATTTGGTTCAACCTTATTTATGACGTTAGCAGTGGAATCCACTGACTTAACGTCAACTATAGCCATTATTGTTTTGTTAAATTTATAATTATAGTTATAATTTTCACCTATTTCCTCACCGAATTTACTTATCAAATTACTCCTCATCTATTCTTTCTTATACATTTATTTTGTTTCTTTTACATGTATCCTACATAGTTTTTGTATGGTTTTCAGGCCACATGCTAATCGGGCAACTTTAATGTCGCTCGATTTTACAAAAGTTATTGTGATATAAATGAAAAATATGCATCGCAGTGCAATTGAAACTCGCAATGGGGTGAACCTATGTTCACCCGAAATTAAAAACATAAAAAATTTTGTATTACAGGGTAGGTGGATGGTGTGTGGCTGTGATTTGATTTTTACGTACTGTTAGCAAATTTTTTATGTGTTTAATTTCGGCATGTATTTTTACCGAGTTGTTCCAATTTATTGCGTTGCCGCTGTTCAGCAGCTTTTGCCTTTCTGGCTTTTAATCTATTCACAACGCCACTACGTTTGGGACACATCACACTCTACTCACTGCGTTTCTACTTGTGGTTCCTTTTTTTGTTATTTCTGCCGTTGTTGTTTCTAACGCCGTTGTTATATTCAGATCCAGGTCCAGGTCCAGGTCCTTTTGAACCAATGTCACGGTCGCCATGTAGGGAGGGGGCACTTGGTTTTCTAATTATCGATTCTTTATTTGATTGCTGGAGCAGCCTTAATGCCGCTTGCAACGTCCAGTTGTTTCTGATTCTTACATTTTCCTTAGGTTCTAAGTAAGCCTAGGTCTCGTAGCTGCGCTGCCCACAGTTGGACGGCAGAGAGACGGTTATGTATATCCTATATGTATTACATATATTTAATTATGCTATCTTTGGCTGGAGCGCGAGGGTATATGAAGGTACTTGAGTTCGTTTGAGCGGTCTGTGTATGTAACAGAATGTCAGCATTCTTTCGAGAGAAAGGCTCACGAATTGTATTTTATTCATAAAACATCGGATAGCTCAAGGTGGGATTGGCTTACTGAACTGTTACACAAAACAGTATAGAGATACGCAAACTGATGTGGATTTAAGAGAATCAATCTGAGATAGATAGCAGAAAGGAAGCAGATAGATAGGGAAAGTTTTGACTCGCTCTACGACGCCGTCGTGCAAAGCACAGACTGCCTAGAAGCACCCATGCCATAAAAGGATCTAATCGATCTTTGGAGAAACTTACGACAGGAAATCAGGCTCGATCTTTTAAATGTAGGCATAGAATCGGTGCTGAAGCTAAGGGATATTTGTCAATGTAGGGAAGGGTTTCTTGAGGACGTGAATTGTAAGGGAGAGAGTCATCATTATCAGCAATGCAAGGTGAAAAAAGAGTATTTTGCTTTGGTCGCGGCCTCGGTGATACCTACAACGATGCTTGTCAAAGTTGTCAGAAAAAACCCGATGTTGAACGCACGACCACGAAAACAGGCGTGTGTTCTGAGAGGAAACGCAGCGGATTCCGTCAATCAGCAGTAACTTTAAGCACACCCGAGTCAGGAAGGGAGGGAGGTATCAAACTTTCTGGCCGCAGCTAATGAAAAAAAGCCATTATTAAACTTTACAACAAACTCGTTTAAAACCTTCTCTCGGAATGCAAAAAGAATTTGACATTGGCAAGCGGCCAAAGCTTTTAATGCTACTAGATATAAGAATCGGGATAGAAGCCCCTACGCTGAGATTCGGATGTTAAATGGAGTTGTACTTGGTCTTTTAGATATAGGAGTATTCATGAATGCCTTGGGATGGAATTTGGCCCAACAAATGCTCAGGCAAAAAATACCGTTTAAGAGAGTGAAAACTACAGCAAGTACATCCGACGGTTAAAAGCTAAAAGTCGTAGGACGATTTAAATTACCAGTACAGTATGGGGGAATGAAAAATAGCTAGAATTATATAAAATATTATTCCTTCATTAAGTCAGGATTTGTATTCAGGTATAGACTCCTGGCCCGTTTTTGAGCTTTTGCCACCCGAAATAAAGGTAGACGAGTTGCCTAGTGATGCTCATATTTTGTCTAATTTTTAACAAGCCGATTTGCAAGCAGTCGTTGGTCAATTTCCTTCTTTTGTGGATTAGGGACTGGGAAAAACTAGCATTTGATCTCACTCTATCGGTGTCGGAGATGCCAAGCCTGTAAAACAAAGGCACTTTCCTGTTTTGCCAGCGGTAGAGAAGTTGTTCTATGAAGAAGTCAACCGAATGATTAAGCTCGACGTAATTTAGGAGACTGATTGTCCTTGGTCTTCGCCGGCTGCGTTGGTGTAGAAGCTAGGAAAGCGGCTTTGCCTCGATAGCAAAAAGTGAACGCCGTTACAAAGATGCATATCCTTTACCTCAAATAGATTGAAAACTTCGCCTTCTTTCCAAAGCCTTCTAGTCTCGACCTCAAAGATGCCTATTGGCAGATCCCTTAAGATCTGCAGTCGAGCGACAAAACTGACTATAAAATGCGTGGAAAGCCACTACATCATTTTAATGTCATCCCTTTTGGATTAATGGACAAGGTAATACCGATTGAACTTAGGGTCGAAGTCTTTGTACATCTTCAGGATTTTCACATTGTCTCAGAGAGTTTTGAGAGTCATTTAAGCGTTCTGAGTTTCATTGTCAGCCATATTAAGGCTATTTGCTTTAACGTTGAACGTGGGGAAGACAAATTCTGTATGAAAAGCGTCAGGTACTTGGGTCACATTCTAGGAGAAGGGGTAGTGCGAACGGATCCAGATAAAATATCGACAATGACGGTTTTTGCATTGCCTAGGACGCTAAAATCATTGAGAAGATTTCTTGGAGTGGTCTGGTGTCTCCTTAAAATTCATCAGCAACTTTGCAGCAGTGCACTGTGGTTGATCTGGTATGGCAAAGGCGGCCAAAAATATTTCCAGTAGGAATATGGAGCTTATAATTTCTGTGCTGCTATATGGACTTAATATTATGAAGAACATTATTAAACAAAGGCAAAAAATTCGTTAAGGCTCTACAAAATAACATTTTAAAACTTTAATTCAATTGCATACTTTCAGGCTGGAAAGTTCTTTATTAATTAAATGTTTTATTTTCGTTTTATCAATAACCAAAATAAAATAAAAAGAAGATTGTTAAAGTATATAGTAGGCTTTAAATATAGAATCCTCTTATTTGCCATTGACTGATTTCAAGTTTATATTATAGGTGAAGAAAATATTTAAAGAAACGAATAAACGCTTGTAATGGAGACAATCCAAATTCATACCGATTTGTTCTGACTTTTTTTCTAGGCATTTGTCTCACAAATGATATTGTAATTGGTAGGGAAATCCTTAGTCAAGGATACGAAATCTTCTTGACACCTGATAAATTTGAATTTGTTATGTCTAAATCTGTAAACGCCTGTAAAGTATTTGAGCCATCTGCCTTGTTATTTAATGTTGATACTGAAATGATTGGTAATGACAAGGAAAACTTAATTAAATTACTTAAAGACTATTCAGATGCATTTATTGATGGAATCCCATGCACAATGGTTAATACGGGTGAAATGACCATTAGATTAATTGATACAAACAAAACTGTGCAGCGGCGTACATATCGATTGAGTCCAAATGAAAAAAAATTGTACGAGAAATAATAACAGAATTGTTAAACTGTAACATTATTCGACTTAGTTGTTCTCCCTATGCTAGCCCTATACTCTTGGTTAAACGGAAGAACGGGTCCGATCGACTTTGCATTGACTATCGTGAACTGAACAACAATACTGTTTCTGACAGATATCCCTTATCACTTATCATAGCTTATATGGCTAGTGGATACCATCAGATCCCACTCATCCCGATTCTGTTGAATATACCGCGCTTGTTATGCCTGATGGGCACTATGAGTATCTGACAGTGCCATTTGGCCTCAAGAACGCCCCGTCTGTTTTTCAGGGAGCTATTATAAACGCATTGGGAAATATTGCATTTTCTTATGTAATATTCTATATGGACGATATAATGGTGGTGTCATCTACCATAGAACTAGGTATGAAAAGATTGAGGATTGTGTTGGATGTATTGACTGCAGCGGGATTTTCTTTTAACATAGCAAAATGTGGATTCTTAAAAAACACTCTACTTGGGGTATGAGGTACGAGCTGGAGAGTTAAAGCCTAATCCACGAAAATTCTTGCGTTAAATTCGTTGCCACCACCGCAAACAGTTCGTAGTGTAAGACAGTTTATAGGATTGGCGTCTTATTTTCAAAATTTCGAGCCTAGGGTTTTTACAGATTATCCTTATCTTCAAGTAAAAGTGTGTTTAATTTGAATGACGATTTGGAAGATATAAAAAATTATTGCTTATCCTTGTAAATAAGCCTGTACTTGTTATTTTTTGATCCCAACATCCAATAGAGTTATACACATATGCAAGCTCATACGGTTATGGTGCAATGTTGATGAATCGAATCAATGGTAATCCTCATGTAGTAGAGTATTTTAGTAAAACTACTTCCCCCTACAGAGATACCATTCATAGGAATTAGAAACCTTGGCAGTAGTGGAATCTGTTAAACAGTTCCGTCATTATTTAGTTGGTCGTACGTTTGTAGTGTATACTGATTGTAATTCTCTTAAATCATCGGAGCAAAGATTGATCTAACACCAAGGAGTGCATCGTTGGTGGGCTTTGGATTTTTGTAGAGAAATCATATTCAGGAAGCCACCAATGTTGAAAGTCATTAGTCCCTGAAAAGCGTGTAAACTTGGCAGAAATCTCGAAGTGACTGGCTTGCTGCTGAACAGCGCCAGGATTCTGAAATTACGGATATCATCAACAAACTTGACAGATGATGTTGCACAGACTTATCAGTTGAGAAAAGGTGTCTTGTTTCGTAAAGTTCAGAGAAATGGAAGAATCCGTTGTTTGCCAGTAGTACCCCATGCATTTCGATGGTCAGTAATAAATCAAGTGCACGAGTCCATCATGCATTTGGGATGGAAAAAGACTCTTGACAAGACTTACCAATATTATTGCTTTGCTAAGATGAATAAATATGTTAGGAAGTTTTCGATAGCTGCACTACACGTAAGACTGTTAAGGGCTCATCTGAGAAGATACAAGCTGAGTTACATCCAATTCCAAAAGTGAACATGCCATGGCACACGGTGTATATCGATATTTCTGGAAAATTAAGTGGGAAGAATGATCATAGGGAATACTATTATAACTTTTATTAATTTGTTATTTAGGCCAGTAAGTAAACAATATTTATTGAAAACTCAACCGCGTGTTTATTCACCCCTCTTCAACAGCTTTTAGGTTATGAATAGTTATGTGTGTTTATGATTCGATACTATCGTACTATCGATATGATATTTCAAAGGGCCCTCTGACTTGGCGGGTAATTTTGAATTAGAAACATTTATCTTCAACACTTTCTATTGTGAGAATTCAAAATTCTAAACTTATGACTTATGACTATATAAAGTAAAAATAAATGGTGTTTTTTTTCTTCAGAAGAATCAATCCTGTTGCAAAGAATCGGAGACGAGTATTGAGGATCGAAGCTTCGTCATCATATCAGCGAGTTGTTCCTCAGTCGGGATTTGTTCGATCCCAAATTCTCCCTCAGCAATTCTTTCCTGATAAAGAAATGCTTGTTGGCTATATGCTTGGTCCTGCGATGGAATTCGGGGTTTTAGGCCAGTCTCATGGCAGCAGCATTATCGACCTTGGAGAATCGGGGCTCGGTCCAATCTTTCGATTTCTTGGAACAATCTCTTTTAGCCAAATTATTTCTTTTGCAGCTTCATTTGCTGCTACGATCCCAGCCTCAGCTAGCAGAAATGGCCACCATAGCCTGCCTTTGACTTTTCCGTGATTATGGCTCTTGAAGCAAACATGATGATGATCCCTGATGTAGATCTTCCGGTCTTAGTACAGCCACCGAAGTCAGCATCGCTGTAGCATTCGAGGATTCCCCTTCTTCTGTTTTTGATAGACTATCCCAACGTTGATTGTACCGAAATGTAACGGAAAACCCTCTTCACTTGAACAATGTTTTCTTTTACAGGATTTTCAAGCGTTCTTGAAAGAAATCCGATGCTGAAAGCCAAGTCTGGCCTAGTTCAAGCATAAGGTACATGAGAGCTCCGATGGCTTGGCGATAAGGGAACGCAGTCGTCTCTGATTCTTTCCCTGCTGTCGTAATTTCCAAATTCTTGAGAAGTGGGGTTGAAACAGCTTTGCAATCCGTGAATTGGAATCGCTCCCTTGCTGACTAATTTTTTAGTTCATTTTCTTGTTTCTTGATTTCCAGTCCCAAGAAGCACTCAGCCTTGCTTGAGACAATTTTGAACTCTGATTTTAGCTCGTCCAAAAATTCTTCCAAATCTTGCGTATCTGTAGACGACTAGACAACGAGTAGAATCTTTTGTCATTTCTTTCCCTGATGTAGAGGACATGGATCTGCCTCGCTAACTTTGAAATTGTGTTTCCGCAGGAAACCTCCGAAGCGTTCTTGCCAACATCTCGGCCCTTGCTTAAGCCGTAGAAACTCTTCTTCAATCTGCAAACAAGCCCCTGTCCTTGCTCGTATCCCTCATGTTGTTGCATGTAAATCTTCTTGTCGTCCAATTCACCGTATGAAAAGCTGTCGAGACGTCAAACTGGACCAAAAACATATTATTTTGCCTGCAACGCTCAACACTGAGCGGATTGTTTCCATTCTTGCGACAGAGCTAAAAGTTTGGTCGTAATCAATCCCTCGCGTCTCTGGGCGAATCCTTTGATGACCAAGCGATCTTTTGTATTTGTCGATACTTCCGTCGTGGTGGGTTTTGACTCGATAGACCCACTTGCACAGAAGTACTTTCGATCCTCTGGGGAGTCTTGTCAAGTCCCAAGTTTCATTCTGATGAAAGAATCAATTTCCCTGTCCATTGCCTTTTTCCACTCGACGTTGCTGTTGATGGCCTCATGGAAGGAATCTGGACTCTTCAGCACAAAATTCTCGGTGCTGCTACGTAGTCATCCAGATGCTCCGTCTCTTCAACTTCGAACGATCCCTCCACCGCATTGATTGCATTTTTCTCTTGTTGTTTTCTTCTTCGTCAAAGCTTGTTTCTACTCCGGTTTCGTAACTGCTTTCGCTTCCTGTTTCAGCTGTGTCTTCTTTCAAGTCTTGCTCCTGAAGTGTGTGTCTTCGTCCTTATTTTCTACGACGTCCTTGGATTCAAACTCTTGAAAAGGTAGGTCGACGCCTGGTTCACAATTGCTGAATTTCTCTTGAAATTTTACGTTCCTCGACACGACTACTTTGTGCTTCCTCTGGTAAGTAAATACGATATCTCTCATCGCCGTCGTAACCCACCAGATACCCCTTTTCAGCTTTTCGTCCATCTTCCTTTTGGCATGGAATGTCGATCCTACGATTCGAAGGTGTTTGATTCTTGGTTTCTTGCCCAGCCAAAGTTGGTAAGGGCTCACACCCTTCAATGAAGATTTTGCCCGTCCTATTGAGAACGTAGACTGCTGTGCTTGACCAACTCGGCCCAAATTGCTTCTTGAAATTTTATTTCTGTATTAGAATACTTGAAAGTTCTCGCCATTTCGACTATCGGTTGATTCTCTCTCTTGACACCACCGTTTTGTTCTGGAGTATAGGGAGCGGTGAGTTGAAAAGTTATACCAGCTTCCCTGAAGAGTTTCTCTTACTCCTGCACAGTCGAATTCTCCTCCATTGTCGCTCAGGAATTCCCGAATTGTGTGCCTTATTGCTTGGCGTGAGAAACCATGTGTCGCAGCACGTCCTTGACCTCTGACTTCTGCTTGACGATGTACCCGTATCGAAACCTGGTGAAATGATCCTTAAAAACTACCAGATACCTCTTCTTCTGGAAAGAATCCTCAAATGGGCCGCAAACATCGCCTGACATCAGTTCCCCTGGCTTCATCGCTGGTTTCCTCGTTCCAAATGGCAATCGATGCGCCTTTCCAAGGATGCAAGGCTCGCAAAAGCTACTCTCAATCTTGATTTGAATGCCCATTTCTCTTTTGAGCATGTCCTGATGTGATTCTTGTCCTGATGTCCCCATCTCTCGTGGTAGAGTTGGAGAATTGAAGTTCCTGAAGTTGCGACGTTGACATCGACGTTTCGTTCTGGAAGTATGGGCTCGATCGCTGCTCTGTAGAGTGTTCCTCCAACTTATCTGGCTCTAACGAGGACAATCTTGTCGTTTATTTTAAGGGGGCGCTCGGTTGCTGACGACTCAAAACGACTACTTGGATTATTGTCTTGGGCAAAAAACTGAAACAGGTTCTTCATTATATTGGGAAACAAACCATACATTTTCAAAGAAAGAAAAGAATTTTTCCATTGACAATCGTTTTGACTTTGATTGTGCCTAGCCCAAAGCTGACAAGGTTTCATTTCCAGCTGCTCTGATCCAACTCGGATTTTCAAACTTCTCAAAATGCTCGAAATACTTCACAGTCTTCACAACGTGTTTTGTTGCACCGTTGGTCTATCCACCAGTCGACCTCTGAGTTTGCCTCTGCTGCAAGACACGCTATTGTGGACTGAGACGAGTTAACGTTGGTTCTGCACAATTTCCTTGTTCAGCATGCTGGTAGACTCGGCTTCGGACGTCCATCCTTCTTCCATTTTATGCAGTTCCTGATCCAGTGTCCCCTTTTTCTTGCAATAGCGGCAGGGTATCTAATCGCCGACTAGATGCTCCTGAATCCTGACGATGCTCCTTTTTTGGTATGGTGAAAAAAGCCTCCTGGCTTTCCTTTTCATCATTTTCTTTTGTTCTAAAATTTCTCTCAAACATGACAATTTGATTAGTTAACTCGTCAAAAGTCTCTTCTTCTTCTTTTGTCAAGAGCATCCAACTTTGACGGAACGTTTCGCAAAATATGTGGAGCGTTTTACAAACAAGTATTAAATCTGGCATCTCAGTTTCATTTTTAGCCTTCAAAGCTTGATTTAAATCGTTCCATAGACTACGCAATTTTGTTATGTGGGTTGATACATCGTTACCTGGATTCAAGAGAAAGCGAAAAAACTCGTTGCATATCCTGAATACCTGGTCCTTCGCTGTTGCTTCAAACTGATTTTTCAGAGCTTCCCACGTATCGTGTGCTGTATCCTTGTCCATGATCTTCTGCTACACCGAGTCCGTGACCGCAGTGGTAATCATGGGATTTTGCATAGTTGTTGGCCTTACGAAAAAAGTCGCTCTTCTCCTTGTTCTTCTTTGCATCTTCTGTTGAGGCGCCTTCTGGCAATGGATCCGGTTTGACGATCTTTCCGTCCAACGCGTCGAGAGCACCGTCGTGATAATCTATCAGTTCCCTAATTTTTCTTTTCCAAATCGGCCAATCGGTCGCACCTGAGAGCTTCGTGACGTGCTTCGCCAAATCCATCGTAATCGAGCAAAATGTCCCCTTTTTTCTTTTACTTTAAACTGAACAAAACGTTCCTGGGCCCATTATAACTTTTATTTATTTGTTATTTAGGCCAGTAAATAAACAATATTTATTGAAAACTCAACCGCGTGTTTATTCACCCTCTTCAACAGCTTTTTAGGTTATGATTAGTTATGTGTTTATGATTCGATACTATCGTACTATCGATATGATATTTCAAGGGCCCTCTGACTTGATACAGGCCCTCCGTATGATACAGAAATGGAGGTAGAAATAGTCAATGCTAGGGCATTTGAAAATATGAACAATCAAGCTAGTTACGACAAAATAAGGTTCGATAAAAATAAAGCAGCAGTTGAACGACATAAAATTGGAGATTTTGTTTTACTGAAAAATGAAGAACGACATCAAACTAAATTAGATGTAAAGTTTAAAGGACCATTTTTGGTTTTTGAAGTCATTGCATAATAAGAGAACTTATAAATATTGTCATGAAGATTTGAGAAAGATGCCAGATGGTTATGTTCCGAGTGAATTAGAGTGCCCGCCTGAGACTTGTTGAAATGGTTATAATATATTCGTATGAGAGTATATGTTATGTGAAAAAATATGTCCATATAGAGTATGGAATGGCTGAGATGAAGTTGCAATAGACTTCGATAAGAAAATGTCTGTGAATGGCGGATGTGTCTGCGAATTCGAATGGAAATAACCTGTCGGATGCAAAGTTTATGCATGGTTGATTTATGACAATATTTGATTAAAATGTATGAGTTAAAGATATGGTTTTGAGATTTGAGCTATGTCCATCATTGTCCTTGCTCGTATCCCTCATGTTGTTGCATGTAAATCTTCTTGTCGTCCAATTCACCGTATAGAAAAGCTGTCGAGACGTCAAACTGGACCAAAAACATATTATTTTTGCCTGCAACGCTCAACACTGAGCGGATTGTTTCCATTCTTGCGACAGAGCTAAAAGTTTGGTCGTAATCAATCCCTCGTCTCTGGGCAAATCCTTTGATGACCAAGCGATCTTTGTATTTGTCGATACTTCCGTCGTGGTGGGTTTTGACTCGATAGACCCTCTTGCACAGAAGTACTTTCGATCCTCTGGGGAGTCTTGTCAAGTCCCAAGTTTCATTCTGATGTAAAGAATCAATTTCCCTGTCCATTGCCTTTTTCCACTCGACGTTGCTGTTGATGGCCTCATGGAAGGAATCTGGACTCTTCAGCACAAAATTCTCGGCTGCTGCTACGTAGTCATCCAGATGCTCCGGTCTCTTCTTTTCATCATTTTCTTTTGTTCTAAAATTTCTCTCAAACATGACAATTTGATTAGTTAACTCGTCAAAAGTCTCTTCTTCTTCTTTTGTCAAGAGCATCCAACTTTGACGGAACGTTTCGCAAAATATGTAGCGTTTTACAAACAAGTATTAAATCTGGCAGCTCAGTTTCATTTTTAGCCTTCAAAGCTTGATTTAAATCGTTCCATAGACTACGCAATTTTGTTATGTGGGTTGATACATCGTTACCTGGATTCCAAGAGAAAGCGAAAAACTCGTTGCATATCCTGAATACCTGGTCCTTCGCTGTTGCTTCAAACTGATTTTTCAGAGCTTCCCACGTATCGTGTGCTGTATCCTTGTCCATGATCTTCTGCTACACCGAGTCCGTGACCGCAGTGGTAATCATGGGATTTTGCATAGTTGTTGGCCTTACGAAAAAGTCGCTCTTCTCCCTTGTTCTTCTTTGCATCTTCTGTTGAGGCGCCTTCTGGCAATGGATCCGGTTTGACGATCTTTCCGTCCAACGCGTCGAGAGCACCGTCGTGATAATCTATCAGTTCCCTAATTTTTCTTTTCCAAATCGGCCAATCGGTCGCACCTGAGAGCTTCGTGACGTGCTTCGCCAAATCCATCGTAATCGAGCAAAATGTCCCCTTTTTTCTTTTACTTTAAACTGAACAAAACGTTCCTGGGCCCATTATAACTTTTATTTATTTGTTATTTAGGCCAGTAAATAAACAATATTTATTGAAAACTCAACCGCGTGTTTATTCACCCTCTTCAACAGCTTTTTAGGTTATGATTAGTTATGTGTTTATGATTCGATACTATCGTACTATCGATATGATATTTCAAGGGCCCTCTGACTTGGCGGGTAATTTTGAATTAGAAACATTTATCTTCAACAAATACGTGATAGTACAAATTGATGCCTTAACAAAATTTGTTTATTTGTTCCATACTTTAAGATTAGATTCTGACAGTTGTATTCAGGAAATGAAATCATTTATTTTTTTTTGTTTGGAATACCGCAGCGTATAATAGCTGATCAGAGTATATGTTTTACTAGTGGGAAATTTTCAGAATTTTGTATATAACAGAAGATTAGGCTTCATCTTATAGCTACAGAAGGAGAATGGTCTAGTTGAACGTGTGATGAGTACACTTGAATCGAGATCGGTGACTTGGCAAGATGCTTTAGGTGAGGTACAACTTTGCCTTGAATTGCACAGTTAGTAGTCCAACCAAAGCAAGTCTCCTAGAGTTGCTTGTCGGAAAGGAGGCTCGTTCTTTGGGTTTGGTTCCGTATGATACAGAAATGGAGGTAGAAATAGTCAATGCTAGGGCATTTGAAAATATGAACAATCAAGCTAGTTACGACAAAATAAGGTTCGATAAAAATAAAGCAGCAGTTGAACGACATAAAATTGGAGATTTTGTTTTACTGAAAAATGAAGAACGACATCAAACTAAATTAGATGTAAAGTTTAAAGGACCATTTTTGGTTTTTGAAGTCATTGCATAATAAGAGAACTTATAAATATTGTCATGAAGATTTGAGAAAGATGCCAGATGGTTATGTTCCGAGTGAATTAGAGTGCCCGCCTGAGACTTGTTGAAATGGTTATAATATATTCGTATGAGAGTATATGTTATGTGAAAAAAATATGTCCATATAGAGTATGGAATGGCTGAGATGAAGTTGCAATAGACTTCGATAAGAAAATGTCTGTGAATGGCGGATGTGTCTGCGAATTCGAATGGAAATAACCTGTCGGATGCAAAGTTTATGCATGGTTGATTTATGACAATATTTGATTAAAATGTATGAGTTAAAGATATGGTTTTGAGATTTGAGCTATGTCCATCATTGTCCTTGCTCGTATCCCTCATGTTGTTGCATGTAAATCTTCTTGTCGTCCAATTCACCGTATAGAAAAGCTGTCGAGACGTCAAACTGGACCAAAAACATATTATTTTTGCCTGCAACGCTCAACACTGAGCGGATTGTTTCCATTCTTGCGACAGAGCTAAAAGTTTGGTCGTAATCAATCCCTCGTCTCTGGGCAAATCCTTTGATGACCAAGCGATCTTTGTATTTGTCGATACTTCCGTCGTGGTGGGTTTTGACTCGATAGACCCTCTTGCACAGAAGTACTTTCGATCCTCTGGGGAGTCTTGTCAAGTCCCAAGTTTCATTCTGATGTAAAGAATCAATTTCCCTGTCCATTGCCTTTTTCCACTCGACGTTGCTGTTGATGGCCTCATGGAAGGAATCTGGACTCTTCAGCACAAAATTCTCGGCTGCTGCTACGTAGTCATCCAGATGCTCCGGTCTCTTCAACTTCGAACGATCCCTCCACCGCATTGATTGCATTTTTCTCTTGTTGTTTTCTTCTTCGTCAAAGCTTGTTTCTACTCCGGTTTCGTAACTGCTCTCGCTTCCTGTTTCGGCTGTGTCTTCTTTCAAGTCTTGCTCCTGAAGTGTGTCTTCGTCCTTATTTTCTACGACGTCCTTGGATTCAAACTCTTGAAAAGGTAGGTCGACGCCTGGTTCACAATTGCTGAATTTCTCTTGAAATTTTACGTTCCTCGACAAGACTACTTTGTGCTTCTCTGGTAAGTAAATACGATATCTCTCATCGCCGTCGTAACCCACCAGATACCCCTTTTCAGCTTTTTCGTCCATCTTCTTCCTTTTTTGGCATGGAATGTCGATCCTACGATTCGAAGGTGTTTGATTCTTGGTTTCTTGCCCAGCCAAAGTTGGTAAGGGCTCACACCCTTCAATGAAGATTTGCCCGTCCTATTGAGAACGTAGACTGCTGTGCTGACCAACTCGGCCCAAATTGCTTCTTGAAATTTTATTTCTGTATTAGAATACTTGAAAGTTCTCGCCATTTCGACTATCGGTTGATTCTCTCTCTTGACACCACCGTTTTGTTCTGGAGTATAGGGAGCGGTGAGTTGAAAAGTTATACCAGCTTCCTGAAGAGTTTCTCTTACTCCTGCACAGTCGAATTCTCCTCCATTGTCGCTCAGGAATTCCCGAATTGTGTGCCTTATTGCTTGGCGTGAGAAACCATGTGTCGCAGCACGTCCTTGACCTCTGACTTCTGCTTGACGATGTACCCGTATCGAAACCTGGTGAAATGATCCTTAAAAACTACCAGATACCTCTTCTTCTGGAAAGAATCCTCAAATGGGCCGCAAACATCGCCTGACATCAGTTCCCCTGGCTTCATCGCTGGTTTCCTCGTTCCAAATGGCAATCGATGCGCCTTTCCAAGGATGCAAGGCTCGCAAAAGCTACTCTCAATCTTGATTTGAATGCCCATTTCTCTTTTGAGCATGTCCTTGATGTGATTCTTGTCCTGATGTCCCCATCTCTCGTGGTAGAGTTGGAGAATTGAAGTTCCTGAAGTTGCGACGTTGACATCGACGTTTCGTTCTGGAAGTATGGGCTCGATCGCTGCTCTGTAGAGTGTTCCTCCAACTTATCTGGCTCTAACGAGGACAATCTTGTCGTTTATTTTAAGGGGGCGCTCGGTTGCTGACGACTCAAAACGACTACTTGGATTATTGTCTTGGGCAGCCAAAACTGGAAACAGGTTCTTCATTATATTGGGAACAAACCATACATTTTTCAAAGAAAGAAAAAGAATTTTTCCATTGACAATCGTTTTGACTTTGATTGTGCCCTAGCCCAAAGCTGACAAGGTTTCATTTCCAGCTGCTCTGATCCAACTCGGATTTTCAAACTTCTCAAAATGCTCGAAATACTTCACAGTCTTCACAACGTGTTTTGTTGCACCGTTGTCTATCCACCAGTCGACCTCTGAGTTTGCCTCTGCTGCAGACACGCTATTGTGGACTGAGACGAGAGTTAACGTTGGTTCTGCACAATTTCCTTGTTCAGCATTCTGGTAGCTCGGCTTCGGACGTCCATCCTTCTTCCATTTTATGCAGTTCCTGATCCAGTGTCCCCTTTTCTTGCAATAGCGGCAGGTATCTAATCGCCGACTAGATGCTCCTGAATCCTGACGATGCTCCTTTTTTGGTATGGTAGAAAAAGCCTCCTGGCTTTCCTTTTCATCATTTTCTTTTGTTCTAAAATTTCTCTCAAACATGACAATTTGATTAGTTAACTCGTCAAAAGTCTCTTCTTCTTCTTTTGTCAAGAGCATCCAACTTTGACGGAACGTTTCGCAAAATATGTAGCGTTTTACAAACAAGTATTAAATCTGGCAGCTCAGTTTCATTTTTAGCCTTCAAAGCTTGATTTAAATCGTTCCATAGACTACGCAATTTTGTTATGTGGGTTGATACCTGGATGAAAGCGAAAAACTCGTTGCATATCCTGAATACCTGGTCCTTCGCTGTTGCTTCAAACTGATTTTTCAGAGCTTCCCACGTATCGTGTGCTGTATCCTTGTCCATGATCTTCTGCTACACCGAGTCCGTGACCGCAGTGGTAATCATGGATTTTGCATAGTTGTTGGCCTTACGAAAAAAGTCGCTCTTCTCCTTGTTCTTCTTTGCATCTTCTGTTGAGGCGCCTTCTGGCAATGGATCCGGTTTGACGATCTTTCCGTCCAACGCGTCGAGAGCACCGTCGTGATAATCTATCAGTTCCCTAATTTTTCTTTTCCAAATCGGCCAATCGGTCGCACCTGAGAGCTTCGTGACGTGCTTCGCCAAATCCATCGTAATCGAGCAAAATGTCCCCTTTTTTCTTTTACTTTAAACTCAACAAAACGTTCCTGGGCCCATAACCCAGTAAATAAACAATATTTATTGAAAACTCAACCGCGTGTTTATTCACCCTCTTCAACAGCTTTTTAGGTTATGATTAGTTATGTGTTTATGATTCGATACTATCGTACTATCGATATGATATTTCAAGGGCCCTCTGACTTGGCGGGTAATTTTGAATTAGAAACATTTATCTTCAACAAATACGTGATAGTACAAATTGATGCCTTAACAAAATTTGTTTATTTGTTCCATACTTTAAGATTAGATTCTGACAGTTGTATTCAGGAAATGAAATCATTTATTTTTTTTTGTTTGGAATACCGCAGCGTATAATAGCTGATCAGAGTATATGTTTTACTAGTGGGAAATTTTCAGAATTTTGTATATAACAGAAGATTAGGCTTCATCTTATAGCTACAGAAGGAGAATGGTCTAGTTGAACGTGTGATGAGTACACTTGAATCGAGATCGGTGACTTGGCAAGATGCTTTAGGTGAGGTACAACTTTGCCTTGAATTGCACAGTTAGTAGTCCAACCAAAGCAAGTCTCCTAGAGTTGCTTGTCGGAAAGGAGGCTCGTTCTTTGGGTTTGGTTCCGTATGATACAGAAATGGAGGTAGAAATAGTCAATGCTAGGGCATTTGAAAATATGAACAATCAAGCTAGTTACGACAAAATAAGGTTCGATAAAAATAAAGCAGCAGTTGAACGACATAAAATTGGAGATTTTGTTTTACTGAAAAATGAAGAACGACATCAAACTAAATTAGATGTAAAGTTTAAAGGACCATTTTTGGTTTTTGAAGTCATTGCATAATAAGAGAACTTATAAATATTGTCATGAAGATTTGAGAAAGATGCCAGATGGTTATGTTCCGAGTGAATTAGAGTGCCCGCCTGAGACTTGTTGAAATGGTTATAATATATTCGTATGAGAGTATATGTTATGTGAAAAAAATATGTCCATATAGAGTATGGAATGGCTGAGATGAAGTTGCAATAGACTTCGATAAGAAAATGTCTGTGAATGGCGGATGTGTCTGCGAATTCGAATGGAAATAACCTGTCGGATGCAAAGTTTATGCATGGTTGATTTATGACAATATTTGATTAAAATGTATGAGTTAAAGATATGGTTCTTCTTCGTCAAAGCTTGTTTCTACTCCGGTTTCGTAACTGCTTTCGCTTCCTGTTTCGGCTGTGTCTTCTTTCAAGTCTTGCTCCTGAAATGTGTCTTCGTCCTTATTTTCTACGACGTCATTGGATTCAAACTCTTGAAAAGGTAGGTCGACGCCTGGTTCACAATTGCTGAATTTCTCTTGAAATTTTACGTTCCTCGACACGACTACTTTGTGCTTCTCTGGTAACCCACCAGATACCCCTTTTCAGCTTTTTCGTCCATCTTCTTCCTTTTTTGGCATGGAATGTCGATCCTACGATTCGAAGGTGTTTGATTCTTGGTTTCTTGCCCAGCCAAAGTTGGTAAGGGCTCACACCCTTCAATGAAGATTTGCCCGTCCTATTGAGAACGTAGACTGCTGTGCTGACCAACTCGGCCCAAATTGCTACTTGAAATTTTATTTCTGTATTAGAATACTTGAAAGTTCTCGCCATTTCGACTATCGGTTGATTCTCTCTCTTGACACCACCGTTTTGTTCTGGAGTATAGGGAGCGGTGAGTTGAAAAGTTATACCAGCTTCCTGAAGAGTTTCTCTTACTCCCTGCACAGTCGAATTCTCCTCCATTGTCGCTCAGGAATTCCCGAATTGTGTGCCTTATTGCTTGGCGTGAGAAACCATGTGTCGCAGCACGTCCTTGACCTCTGACTTCTGCTTGACGATGTACCCGTATCGAAACCTGGTGAAATGATCCTTAAAAACTACCAGATACCTCTTCTTCTGGAAAGAATCCTCAAATGGGCCGCAAACATCGCCTGACATCAGTTCCCCTGGCTTCATCGCTGGTTTCCTCGTTCCAAATGGCAATCGATGCGCCTTTCCAAGGATGCAAGGCTCGCAAAAGCTACTCTCAATCTTGATTTGAATGCCCATTTCTCTTTTGAGCATGTCCTTGATGTGATTCTTGTCCTGATGTCCCCATCTCTCGTGGTAGAGTTGGAGAATTGAAGTTCCTGAAGTTGCGACGTTGACATCGACGTTTCGTTCTGGAAGTATGGGCTCGATCGCTGCTCTGTAGAGTGTTCCTCCAACTTCTCTGGCTCTAACGAGGACAATCTTGTCGTTTATTTTAAGGGGGCGCTCGGTTGCTGACGACTCAAAACGACTACTTGGATTATTGTCTTGGGCAGCCAAAATTGGAAACAGGTTCTTCATTATATTGGGAACAAACCATACATTTTTCAAAGAAAGAAAAAGAATTTTTCCATTGACAATCGTTTTGACTTTGATTGTGCCCTAGCCCAAAGCTGACAAGGTTTCATTTCCAGCTGCTCTGATCCAACTCGGATTTTCAAACTTCTCAAAATGCTCGAAATACTTCACAGTCTTCACAACGTGTTTTGTTGCACCGTTGTCTATCCACCAGTCGACCTCTGAGTTTGCCTCTGCTGCAGACACGCTATTGTGGACTGAGACGAGAGTTAACGTTGGTTCTGCACAATTTCCTTGTTCAGCATTCTGGTAGCTCGGCTTCGGACGTCCATCCTTCTTCCATTTTATGCAGTTCCTGATCCAGTGTCCCCTTTTCTTGCAATAGCGGCAGGTATCTAATCGCCGACTTAGATGCTGCTGAATCCTGACGATGCTCCTTTTTTGGTATGGTAGAAAAAGCCTCCTGGCTTTCCTTTTCATCATATTCTTTTGTTCTAAAATTTCTCTCAAACATGACAATTTGATTAGTTAACTCGTCAAAAGTCTCTTCTTCTTCTTTTGTCAAGAGCATCCAACTTTGACGGAACGTTTCGCAAAATATGTAGCGTTTTACAAACAAGTATTAAATCTGGCAGCTCAGTTTCATTTTTAGCCTTCAAAGCTTGATTTAAATCGTTCCATAGACTACGCAATTTTGTTATGTGGGTTGATACATCGTTACCTGGATTCCAAGAGAAAGCGAAAAACTCGTTGCATATCCTGAATACCTGGTCCTTCGCTGTTGCTTCAAACTGATTTTTCAGAGCTTCCCACGTATCGTGTGCTGTATCCTTGTCCATGATCTTCTGCTACACCGAGTCCGTGACCGCAGTGGTAATCATGGATTTTGCATAGTTGTTGGCCTTACGAAAAAAGTCGCTCTTCTACTTGTTCTTCTTTGCATCTTCTGTTGAGGCGCCTTCTGGCAATGGATCCGGTTTGACGATCTTTCCGTCCAACGCGTCGAGAGCACCGTCGTGATAATCTATCAGTTCCCTAATTTTTCTTTTCCAAGTCGGCCAATCGGTCGCACCTGAGAGCTTCGTGACGTGCTTCGCCAAATCCATCGTAATCGAGCAAAATGTCCCCTTTTTTCTTTTACTTTAAACTCAACAAAACGTTCCTGGGCCCATAACCCAGTAAATAAACAATATTTATTGAAAACTCAACCGCGTGTTTATTCACCCTCTTCAACAGCTTTTTAGGTTATGATTAGTTATGTGTTTATGATTCGATACTATCGTACTATCGATATGATATTTCAAGGGCCCTCTGACTTGGCGGGTAATTTTGAATTAGAAACATTTATCTTCAACAAATACGTGATAGTACAAATTGATGCCTTAACAAAATTTGTTTATTTGTTCCATACTTTAAGATTAGATTCTGACAGTTGTATTCAGGAAATGAAATCATTTATTTTTTTTGTTTGGAATACCGCAGCGTATAATAGCTGATCAGAGTATATGTTTTACTAGTGGGAAATTTTCAGAATTTTGTATATAACAGAAGATTAGGCTTCATCTTATAGCTACAGGAGGAGAATGGTCTAGTTGAACGTGTAATGAGTACACTTAAGAATCTACTGTCAGCGGTTGAATCGAGATCGGTGACTTGGCAAGATGCTTTAGGGTGAGGTACAACTTTGCCTTGAATTGCACAGTTAGTAGTGCAACCCAAAGCAAGTCTCCTAGAGTTGCTTGTCGGAAAGGAGGCTCGTTCTTTGGGTTTGGTTCAGTATGATACAGAAATGGAGGTAGAAATAGTCAATGCTAGGGCATTTGAAAATATGAACAATCAAGCTAGTTACGACAAAATAAGGTTCGATAAAAATAAAGCAGCAGTTGAACGACATAAAATTGGAGATTTTGGTTTACTGAAAAATGAAGAACGACATCAAACTAAATTAGATGTAAAGTTTAAAGGACCATTTTTGGTTTTTGAAGTCATTGCATAATAAGAGAACTTATAAATATTGTCATGAAGATTTGAGAAAGATGCCATATGGTTATGTTCCGAGTGAATTAGAGTGCCCGCCTGAGACTTGTTGAAATGGTTATAATATATTCGTATGAGAGTATATGTTATGTGAAAACAATATGTCCATATAGAGTATGGAATGGCTGAGATGAAGTTGCAATAGACTTCGATAGGAAAATGTCTGTGAATGGCGGATGTGTCTGCGAATTCTAATGGAAATAACCTGGCGGATGCAAAGTTTATGCATGGTTGATTTATGACAATATTTGATTAAAATGTATGAGTTAAAGATATGGTTTTGAGATTTGAGCTATGTCCATCATTGGGCAATCACAAGTGAAAGACGAAAGTTGGAAGATGGCGTGTGGCGCTCTTGACGGGACTATGCTCTTAATCAAAAGGAAATCATAGTGACCATATCTATAGTCGAATTTTGAATTGCTGAGAAGCTAATGTAATTAATTAAAATATTCAATTGAATAGGATTATGCAATGAGATTAAGATTTGAAATTTGTTTATAATGTTGTGTAGAATGTAAAATAATGAAAGATTATGAAATAAGAGAAAATGTTAAGAATAAGGTAATATACCGAATAAATAAATGGTATTTGAAATTGATAAGTAAAAGAAAACACAAGCTATGGTCACGGATTTATAAGTCATATTTCTAATATTAAGATTACAGTAACGAGGACGTGTAATTGTCAGAATGGCCGTGTCGGATCTTAAATTATGATGGCCAGTGTAAAAGAATGTATCAAGTGACAATTCTCGTCTGTGCACTCTAACGGTTGTTTGTTAGTACGCTTTGTTCCATCTATTCTCTTGATGGTCAGGATAATTCGATGCGAATATGAGAAAGAGATGTTGCGTGAGGATAGAGGTTTTAGAGAGAGATACGCATTACAATTGTTGTGCGCGTAAGCTTTTAAAGCCCAGTCAGTAACGCCCTCAAAAACTGGAAAACCAAAAGTGCAAAAATCTCAAGAACTATGAAGGTTAGAAAGTTGTGCTAAGAGATGCCACTGCAACTCGACACAAATTTTTTTCTGGCCTAACGCCCCCAAACCGCGAAAAACTGTGGCGTCCATAATATTATAAAGGATTTCTTCATTTGAACTCGAATATTCTATTGTGAAAATTTATTAGATTATTTATGGTTATATTTAAAGATAGGCGTGCTTTTCCTATGTGAAATCTTTGAGAATTTTAGAAAAGTATGTAAACAAATCTACAATTTAGATCCATGTCAATATTATACAACTCCTAGACTCTTATGGGATGCAATGTTGAAAACAACAAAAATAGAACTGGAACTATTCCCAGATATTGATATGTATCATTATACTCGTTACTCGTAGAGTAAAAGGGTAAACTAGATTCGTTGAAAAGTATGTAAAAGATAGAAGGAAGCGTTTCCGACCCTATTAAGTATATATATTCTTGAACAGGATCAATAGCGAAGTCGATTGAGCCATGTCCGTCTGTCCGTCCGTCCGTCCGTCCGTACGACCGTCCGTCCATCCGACCGTCCGTCCGTCCGACCGTCCGTCCTTCCGTATGAACGCTGAGATCTCAGGAACTATACCAGATACAAAGTTAATATTAAGCATGAAGATTTTTGAGGTCCCGGGACAGCGCAAGTCTAACGCCCACAAATCGCGAAAAACTAAAATCGCTGAAGTCTCGGGAACTATTAGAGCTAGAAAGTTTAAATTTAGTATGTATAAACTTTGGATGCCAGCGCATCTTTTAGTGGTACTATTATCTGGCCACGCCCACACACCACACCCACAAGACGGTTTTCGCATTTTCAAAAAAACCTGATATCTCGTTAACTATAAGTGATAGAAAGTTCGGATTAAGCACGTAGATTTCTATGATGCCCCAAATGCGAATTGTTTTTTTTTCATTTAGCCACGCCCACCCAAATGCACACAAAACCCGAAAAACCAAAAATTCAAAAATCTCGGGAACTAAAAGAGCTAGAAAGTTAGGCTTAAGAGTACGTATTTCAGGGATGCCACTGCAACTTCCCACGAGTTTTCATCTGGCCTCGCCTACTCTAACACCCACAAACCGCGGAACACTGTGGCGTCTATAATAATATTATGAATGCCTTCGTGTGACCTTGTATAACTTATTTCTGTATATATCGATTTTCCAAATGTTTTTCAAATCGGAACTTTATTTTATGATGAAATGTAGGTTATAAGGCCTCGCATGGACAGTGAGGTCACTATCAGTTACTCAACCTGATTGTTCTGACAATAGGTGGCGTTTTGTAAATTGTGTAAAACAGTAACGGGTATTCGCGGCACTCGACTATATCGCTGATTCCTTCTTATTTATTAATTTCTTCGGTACTAATACGCAGTATGCACAAATTTTATAGGCCACCACACGCTCAACAAGACTACCGAAAACGCAGCGAAAAACAACAACCTGCCAAGCCTACTCTAACGCCCACAAATCGCGAAAAACTAAAATCGCTGAAATCTCGGGAACTATTAGAGCTAGAAAGTTGAAATTCGGTATGTATAAACTTTGGATGCCAGTGTATCTTTTAGTGGTACTATTATCAGGCCCACCCATACGCATACCAAGCTCAATAAACGTTTTCGCGTTTTCGAGAAAACCTGATATCTCGTTGACTATAAGTGATAGAAAGTTCGGATTAAGCATGTAGATTTCTATGATGCCCCAAATGCAAACTGTTTTTTCCCATCTAGCCATGTCCACCCTATTGGGACCTATAAGAGTTAGAAAGTTAGGCTTAAGAATACGTATTAAAGAGATGCCACTGCAACTCGGCACGAGTTTTCATCCGGCCTCGCCCACTCTAATGTCCACAAACCGCGGATAACGGTGGCGTCTATAATATGATTATGAATGCCTTTGTATGCAGCCATCAATTTTTACCCGAGCAAGGGGCGAGACGGGAAAGACACACACAAGTACACGAAGAGCTAGTGTGCAGCAGATCTACAAAGCTCCCAAAAGCGCATGCGCTACGAATACCAGCAAAGGGTATGCGAAACTTCCTTTGTTCCAACAGCTAATTCGATGCTCTGCGAGACCAATCAGAATGAAGAGACCGAACCGCCAGAGTCCCAAGGGCTGTTGGGTCATCATATAGGTGGGCACAGCACATGATGAACATGATCATGTAAAAGAGGTATGATGTTAAGCGTGTTAGTGGCATCGTAACCGATCCCAAAGTACAGTATTCATATTAGAAGACCCGTGATCAGGTTAATGGCGAACCGCATCGTGGTCAACGCGCTGACCCAGCAGAATGATTACATGGTGGTAATTTGCCTCTTGCACAAGTGCGATAAATATAGTTCAATGGCTGGCTTGTTTTAATTCCACTTGGGCTTGCAGTAGCATCCGGCGCACGGTCGGCGGTGATTCCGATTCCAGCCGTATGGTTGTCCTTCACTCGAGAAAAGAGCTCATTGATGGGAGTTAGTGAGGACTGAGCACTGAGGCACTGAGACAAATGAGGACATTACTGCCATTAGTTAGTCAACTTTCTTCATGACTGCCAGTTGCGCTACTCGAGCAGATTTGCTCTGTCTCCTCGTTGCGCCCATTGCCCGTCACGGCTACCAACTTCCTCCTCCGTGTCAGAGCCGTGAGTGGCTATCTCCATTAAGTAATCGGCTGGGTTTTAGGACTTAAAGCAGTACAAATTGAGGGCTCCCAATAAGGGCAAAATATTTTGGGATACGCATGCGTAGATGCATTGCCCCTCGCCAATGGCGTACAGGTGATTGAACATGGCAAAGGTCAAGGCACTTGGCTGATGGATTGTGCAAATAACTGTGCATCTTTCGAGGGCGAGTTTCTTGAGCAGATTAATAAAAAGCGTCTTCTGCACCTATTTGGATTTGCCCAACTGCGAACAGTTATAATAACAGGCTGGCTTCAATTCCCGGAACTCATGACAGCCCGCATATTAGCATTGAATCCCTTAGCTGTAGGATATCGTTGATGTGAGCCTGAATATTAACCGTCGATTACTAAAACATCATAGTTATCGTCATTAATCTCATGCGCTCTTGCAGTATCCAAAGCTGACATAAAATGAGCCAGCTGAGCTTCTCTACCTTGGTCAACTGAGGATGGCTGTAAATCGTCGTGTTAAACAGGGCGCAGAAATTCGCCACTTGACATGGGAGCAGGCCTGTGTGAACTACCAGCACCACTGGTACCATTAAAAATCGCAAAGCGGGCATCAACTCTCATGGAGCGCTTCACGCTCTAAAACTATACTCGTATCTCTATCGATATTTCAAATCGGAATTTGTTGTCGCTATTTATGAAGAAAAGTAGGTTTTAAAGCCTCACATGGTTTGTGACGTCACTATCAGTTACTCAACATGTTTCTTTGACATAAGTGGCGCTTTATAAATTTCCACAAGCAAAATGAATATTTTAAAATTAACGGGTATTTTATAGTAGCGGCACTCGACAATAGCGTTGATTCTTGTTTATTTAATGCATGCACAAATTTTAGAGGCTACACACTCTCAGCAAGAATACCGAAAACGCAGACAAAAACAACAACAACACCAACGCTTACACTTGTCCAGCGATAAAGAGAGGTCTAAAGAACTGGTAGCGCTGTCGGGGCAAGAGTGCGTATTTGTGATTGTATTTGGCCAGCGGCTCTCTCTTTTATATATGACGACTCTTTGTGGAAAATGATGCATTGGCCGAAGTAGGAACGATATACGGGTTCTGGCTACAAGGTAAAATATACGGGTTCTGGCTACTAGAAAAAAATATACGGACTCTGGGTAAATTCGTCTTCTGGGCTCTCCCTCCACTCCTCCCTCCCCTTACACCTAAACTCAAGCTAGACTCCTGCCTCCATTCCTCCCTCCACTTCCACTCATCCTAAAGTCATTCTCTACTAGCCCTAAACTCCACCTCCACTCACCTTAAACTCACCCACGACTCCTCCCTCCAGGCAGTGTGTGAGTGTGTAGTGTGTATAGTTATTACAAACTGTGAGCTGAAATGATAACGATTTCCTCTACTCTTCCTCAATGAGAGTTATGTGTGAGTGGGTTGCATATTGGGACATTTTATCATGCCTCAATCTTTTCTAGAACATTCTCACTTCCTGTCCGCTCCACGTGTAATATATTTTGCATATTATTTTTTTTGTAAAGAGAATTACAATTATCGTAATCCTCTCAGTTCTCGCACTTATACTTTCAATCAAATGGTATTTAATACTGGATGTAAGCAACTCATAAGTCGACCATTTCTAAATTTTGTGAATTTATATATATATATATACATATATTATAAATTGTTCATTTGACGGCAAGTTGGATATACATACATGTGGGATATGGGTCTATTAAGGTATTAAGTATTAATTTCATATGGGGACACAGTGTTCGGAATTCCACAACCTCGTAGCTTTTTTCCATCAGCCAAAACGCTATACCCAACACCCTCTTCCTAATAGAAGTTGCGCCTTACTAATTTTAGTTGAAGACAGTTGATTGCGAATATTGAAGAGAGCAAGTGTCATCCATAGAGTGCGGAAGTCGTCAAGTTTAATACAAAACCTTTGTTTCTTTAATTTACCTTTATATATATCCGAAATAAACATTACCAATTTGTACTACCCCTAAAATAAAAGAACAAAGAGAAAACTGTGCGTTAACAGATCGAAAACTGTCGCGACGAAGAATGAAGTGAAGACTGAGAAAAAAAAGAAGTAGAAAACTGAAAAGCGTTGGATGTAATTGCTTAACAAGAACAGATAAAGACGAGGAAAATCTAAAAAGTTAAAAAGATCGACCAACTTTGAAGCAACGAATTGGTGTACACAGACTACAAAAGTGCCAAAAATTTTGCAAAAACTTTACTGTGAGCGTACCCAAAAATTAACTCTAAGAAAATACCTGCAACGCAAAATCTGCGCAGTAGAGAAAAGAGAACAACGTCATACAGCAGTGGACTGACCACTTCCTATTTTTGCGACAACAAAAAATTCCCTGTGGCGAAAAGAGGAGCTGCAAGATCTGGAAACGATGCAATCCGCCAAAAAATTGCGAGAGACGATCAAGAAGTGGCAACGAGACGAGCAACCAGTGCAGCGTGACGACATCGTAGAAGAGTACGAGCTCGAGTAGCAGAGTGGACTGGATTGGCAAAATTCAAGCAGACGTAGAAGACAGCAAAATCCAATTGGGTGTGGTGAGCGACTGAGGCGATTTCATTTATTTAATCTGATTTGAATTTTTTTTGAATACACGAATTGTTTAACGTCAATTAAATTCTTACTTTGTTGTATCAAAACATTTAAATATTGAATTGTACCACTGTATGTAAACGGCTTGAACGCATTACTATGGATGCTAGAATGATCCACGCTATGACTGTGCCTCTACTAAGGGCAAAGTTATCCGAACTAGGTTTGGATACAACTGGCAGAAAAGGAGATTTGCAGGATCGGTTGTTCGATCATTATGCATTAGATGTGGCTGCGAGTATTAGTAGTGCTTCCAATTACCAAGAGGCGGTTCAACCTAGTAGCTCGAGACTCGAGACGCGATATTCAGAACAGTGTTTCATCATTTTCAGGCTCCGAACAGAAAGACGTCAATCACTGGCTGTCTGAATTTTTTTTTTTTTTTTTTTTATTACTTTGCTATTTATTTTATTGAATCTTCTCCCTTTGGAGACTAACAATAAGTGTATCAAATCTTAAACCTAATTACTCTAACTAACTGTCATATGACTGATATTGTGCTATAGGGGGCCCGAAAGTAATTGCTAGCTGTGCAGGTCGTTGCTTTGTAGACGGGATCGGCTGGGAACCAGGCTTCTTGAGATGCGATTGGGGTACATAGAGAGTTTTTCATTGTAAGACGCTTTTTGTTTGTCTATTTCATCTTTTACGGTAAGAATGCCTAGGTCCCTGTGGATGTTTAGATTGCGAATATACCATGGTGCCCCAGTGATAATTCGGAGGGTTTTTGACTGGACGCGCTGTATAATGTCTATATTCGTTTTGCTGGCGTTCCCCCATAGCTGGGAGCCGAATGTCCAGATGGGCTTGAGGGTAGAGTTGTAGAGCAAGACCAGACGCAGGGGTGAACGGGCGTTAAGAATCCAGTGGAGGCTGTTGGCTTTTAGTTTTAGGTGTTCTTTTTTGCATTGGATGTGTCTTCTCCAGGTTAGTCGTCTGTCAAGGTGGACGCCGAGGTACGTTACATCGTTAACTTGGGGAATCTGGGTGTTATTTGATGATAGTGGAGGGCAAGTTTGCCTGTTGAGGGTAAACGTTATGTGTTTACATTTTTGTTCATTTATTTTAATCCGCCAATCAGATAGCAACCTCTCTACTACGAGGAGGTGATTTGCTAGCTGTGTGGTGGCTCTGCCTGGGCACCCCGAGCGACTTAGAATTGCGGTGTCGTCAGCGAACGTAGATGTTGTTAGCTGCTCATTTGTGGGAATATCCGATGTGTATAGGAGGAACAGAGTAGGCCCTATCGCGCTTCCTTGCGGGACTCCAGCTTTGATAATGTAGTCGCCGGATGTTGCTGTGTTGCACCTTACAGAGAAGGTTCTGTTGTATAAATACGACTCAAGAAGCTTATGAGTGTAACCAGGCAAGTGTGTTTTAATTTTGTGCATGAGACCATCTAGCCATACTCGATCAAAGGCTTGACATACGTCGAGGAATATTGCGCTGCAGTATTCCCGATCCTGAAGGGCTGTGCGAATTTCTGATGTTATTTTGTTTACTTGTTCAATTGTTCCATGGTTTTGACGGAAGCCAAATTGATGAGCAGGGATAACATTGTGTGCTTCTAGATATGGTATTATGCGGGTTAGAAGACATTTTTCGAACAACTTAGACAAACACGATAATAGACTGATTGGCCTGTAGGATGTCGAAATTGTACGGTCTTTTCGGGGCTTCGGTATCATAATGACAATAGATTTTTTCCATTTTTTTGGATAGTAGCCGAGTGTCATGATCCCATTGAAGAGCTTACAAATAACCTCAACGGCAGAGTTTGGAAGTTCGGTTATCATTTTTGGGGTTATTTGGTCACCGCCAGTGGCCTTTTTCTGTTTCAGTTCCCCAATGACTTTCGCGATCTCCTTCGGCTGAAACAATGGTGTCAAGGAAATAGATTCAGATTCGATTTGTGGTAGTACAAATGAACCAGTGGCAGGGTTCGGCTGGAAGACGTTTCTGAGATGTAAGGCAAAAAATTTCTTATCGGCGTGACAGTTTCGATAGGGGAGCTCAGATTTGGATGAGCCCTCCACAGAGGATGTTTTGTACTGGTTGGCGAAAGTTTTTTGATATACCGCAGTTGTGCCTTTTCTGCTTCTTGCTTTAGAGCTCGATTTAGTAAGCGTGTGGCTTTAATAAGACGTTGTTTTGATGAAGGCGATCTGTTTGTTTGCCAGGCCCGTCGCAGGCTCCTCTTTTCTAGGACTAGCCGTTCAATTTGCAGATTAGTTTTAAGGTGGTTGGTTTCCATCTCCGTGCCTTGTGGTATTGCGATAGTGGCTGCCTTCACGAATACTTCTTCAAGAGCAGGTCTGGGACTTTCCGGGGGTCTGTTGGTATGTTGAATCGTAGTCTAATTTGTTGTTCGGTTTTATGATTGCATTGTATAATTGCCTTCCTTTGGGAGTCACAAGGCGTGATCCGCAGTGCGTGTGTTTGGCACTATAGTCCCCTGCGGCTATAAAACGATCCCCAAGCAAGTTATAGAAGTCCATGAATTGTCCTTCAGAAATTGTAAAGCGAGGTGGGCAGTAAACAGCGGCTATGGTGAGGTGTCCGTTGCCTGACTGCACTTGAACAGAGAGTGTATCCTCTTACTTGAAAGTTGTATTTGTTTGTGAGGTGCGTCTCTTCCAGTAGCATAATATCGATATGATTATTATTCAGAAACTGTGTTACTTCATGGTTGTGCCGTGAAACGCCAAGTAGCTGTAGCACCATGTTCTGGTTGAGAACCAGTGTTTGCATGGTCGTTTTCATGAATGACATGAATTCCATCATACTTTTAAGTTGGTACGTCTAGTAGCTTTTCCTAGCTTCCTACAGGTATTTGGAAACAGCTCGGTACTGTTCTTCACTTTTGTGACCGGAACAACATGAAAGTTTCCGTCTCCAGTCAACGCAACAATTTTGTTTACCAGGGCGTTCGTAATTTTCTCCCTAATGTATTTATGCTTTTGGTTAGTTGTCGTAGTTTTTATTGCCTTTGAAACTGAAGTAATGGCAGTAGCTGTGGTTGTTGTTGGTTCAGCTTGCGATAAGAGAATAGGCTGGAGAGCCGACGACATCGTAGACGCAGTTGTTGTTGTATTTGCAGTCGCGGCTCGTCTTGTTGCTCTTGTTGTCTTTCGCGAGCGAGCGCTGAAAAAAATTCTGAAATTCGATGACGTTGCAGTTACCGTGGGTTGGGATAAATGTGCAGAAATTTATTTATGCTAAGCAACTTCTGATTGGAGCAGCCAAGCTCTGCATTAAATGTACAAGGGGAGTTAGGGGTTGGATTAAGCTGAAAAACGCGTTGAAGGAAGAATTCGGTAAAAAGCTATGTTCGGCAGAGATACACAAGATTTTGCGCAAAAGGCAAAAACAACCAAAAGAGACATGCCTCGAGTATCTCTATAGTTTAATGGAGATCAGCAAACCGATAAATCTTGATGAGGAAAGTCTAGTATCGTACTTCATAGATGGCATCCCAGATAGCCAGGTCAACAAGGCAGGGTTGTATCGAGCGAATTCCTTTAGGGAACTTAAAGCCGAATTAAGCATTTACGAAAAGATAAAGGGTAAGGGAAATATTAAAGACAATTTGAACAGGGAATCGACAGGTAAACCGACTCAGAACAATTTTAAAAGGAAATGCTTCAAGTGTACCAGCGAAGGCCATATTGCTAAGGGTTGCAAAGGCGAAGTAATATGTTACAAGTGCAACAAGGAAGGACATTCAAAGCATTCTCTTCCGAAGCGAACGGACGTGTTTTTTTTTCTACTCTCGTTAACTTTGTTGGCTATTTACGAATATACGCTTAAACCGATACGAATTTCTTTGTATAAATAAAACCTTCAGCCGTTTGCCTTCCGCGCAGTGAACTAAACTGTGTAGCTTTTGTTTCTTTTGTTTAAACTCTCAATTTACTTAAATTATTTTCACATTCTCCTATTTTTCGTCTTTCGCGATAAACGGTTCCTCTCCCGCTCGCGTCGCTCTCGTGTTGTCTATCTATACCTTATCTTGATTTCAATCTATTCCCCCGCTCCCTCACACTTCTCATAGTGTGCATATCTAAAACTTATCTTGTTTTTATTCTTATTTTTCTGTTCTCGCACAGTGGGCTTTCTTCGATTAAATAGTGCCTAAAAATAATAATTATAAATCATTATGTCTGAAATTGTCTGCTACTTAAAATCTTGTAACAAAATAATTACAACTAACCAGCCGAGCGTTTTGTGTTGTTTGTGATAATATGGTTCATGCCAAATGTGCCAATTTCCGTGCCACCGTATCGGACGTTTTGGCCCGAGGCGATTCCGCCTTACATTATTGCTGTGAAAGTTGTCGGGGGACTCAAAGGGAAATGAGATCTTTTATGCGGCAGATAAAAAATGATTTTCGTGAGGTGCTCGGCGCTTTTCGTAAAGCCAGCGATTTTCTCACGGCGCTGGACACCCAATTTAATAATGTCCAATTGTTAAATGAGTCTCCAAAGCGTAAAAAATCAAACTCTTGTGTGCCGCAGATCACTAGTTCCCTTCTCGCTCCCACTTCTTACCTTCAGAACACTGAAGTGTCGCCGCAGCTGTTTGGAACGCCTTTGGCCAACACTCCGGTGAGTACGAAAAATTCGGAATCCGAATTTTCTGGACATGATGGTAGGAAATCGTTAGATAGTTTTTCTGCTTCAAGGATCCTGTCTCCTACAGAGCCAATCTCCATTAACATCAACCCACCCGATACACTGCAGGGGAATTTCGTGCCCGGACTACCGGCGTGCACTGGCGGTGCAGGATCAGAACCTGCTACACCAAAACCCCTAAAGGTAATCCCACCTGAGAAACATATATTTGTTTCCCGGCTTTCCGAGGATACGTCTGAGTCAGACGTATTGGCATACATACAAGCCAGAACGAAAGCCGACATTAAGGTGGATAACATAACTAAATTTAAATATCATTATAACAGAATAGTATCATCATTTAAGATTCGCGTCCCCTCGGTGGAATTTGACAAAATGTGCTCAACCAAGTTCTGGCCGGAATTTTCGTCCAAGAACATCGACCGGGACATAAAAAAAAGAAAATTAATCGACCTGCGGTAAAACTCCCTCAAACAAAAGCCATTGAGCAAACCCTCGCAAAAAACTAACATCGTCTCTCATTCTTTCCTATCAGAACACAAGGGGGTTGCGTACTAAGCTTCCTACTTTGTTTTCTGAGAGCTTTTCTTTTGCATCCCAAATAATTGTTTTTACCGAAACATGGCTGGTTTCGGAAATTCTTAGTTCTGAAATTTTTCCGAGTAGGTATGTAATATACAGGCTTGAACGATCACTCGGATCTGGGGGTGGAGTGTTAATTTCTGTCGACTCTAAACTTGTATCCGAGGAGATTAACCTTCAATTCGGCGATATCGAATTCATTTGTGTTAAACTTACGCTTCCTGATAGGTTTTTATTTATTACATGTTCTTACATCCCTCCCAAGTCCGACCCATCCACGTATGAGTTGCACCTAGCGGCCATACAGTCCGTTTTTACGTTATTATCAGATGTAGATCAGTTAGTGGTTCAAAAAATGAAAATAGTTTAGCTTTAACACCTTCCTCACATAATGATTTTATTGCAGGTATGTTAGACATGACCCTGGAACAAATTAACCATGTTAAAAACTCTTTAGGTCGGTTACTCGATCTATGCTTTATCTCAGATTCGGACTCCGTACATATATCTAGGGTTCCACCACTTACACGCCCTGAAGATCTTTATCATCCCACTCTGGAGCTGGCGATCGATGTTGGACCACCCCAAACGACTGCGCCTACTAGGACTGTCAAAAAGGTTCGATGTTTTAGCATGTCAGACTTTCTTAAACTTAATATTCTTATCTCTGATTTTGACTGGTCCGATCTCTACGCATGCAATGATATGACTTCAGCTTTAAACATATTCTACCATGCATTAAACCAAATTTTTGATATATGTGTTCCGATGAGGTACCCGTCCAGAACGGATAACCCTCCTTGGTATACCAAGGGCTTAAGCACCTTAAAAAATATAAAGTTCAGGCTTCAGAAGAAATACTTAAAAACTAGAACTCCGCTTAGTTACTCTCAATACTTAATTGCTCGGTCAAATTTTACCGTGCTTAACGCTCAGTGTTATAAAAATTTTTTAGGTCGTTGTAGGACCCAATTTACAAAGGATCCGAAACAGTTTTATAATTTCGTTAAGACTAAGCGTAGACCTAAAACGTTTCCTTCAGCACTAACGTTTGAAAACTCAACGGCGAGAACTGATCAGGCAATAGCCAATATGTTCGCCAAGTTTTTTCAAACCACATATTCACCTTCGACAACCGCTAGGTAGCCTTATGTCTACGGTGTTCCACAATCGAACCTCGTCACGCGACCTTTTCTATCTAAGAGTGGTATTCTTAAGGATCTTCAGAGTATTAAGCCGACCTACTCTCCGGGCCCCGACGGCGTTCCCGGCTGTGTGCTTAGGTACTGCGCGTCTTCCATTTGCAATCCTCTTCTCAAATTGTTTAACCTCTCTGCTTGAAACGTCTACGTTTCCCCCTATTTGGAAGGAATCTTTCATCATTCCTTTACACAAGAAAGGGAAAACTTCGGATGCTGGTAATTATAGAGGTATCTCTAAATTATCAGCAATTCCTAAACTCTTTGAGAAAATTATTGTGTCCCATTTGCAACACCAGTGTAGATCAATAATATCTCCATATCAACATGGTTTTATGGCTCTGACGGTCTACAACTACAAACTTGCTTGAATTTACCTCTTATGTCATTACTGGGTTCCGAAAAAGTCTTCAGACAGATGTCATCTACACTGACTTTAGTAAAGCATTTGACTCTGTAAATCACTCACTTTTAGTTCATAAACTTGACTTAATCGGATTCCCATGCGATCTTCTTAAGTGGGTTGAAAGTTATCTGACTGGTAGAACGCAACGTGTTTTATTTAAAGATGTCTTGTCTGGTCCGATTTATGCTTCATCCGGTGTTCATTATTCATAAATGACCTTCCAATCGCTTTAGCAAATTCTTTTTTTTTAATGTACGCAGATGATGTGAAACTTTGTATTCAATATAATGATGCGTGCTACCAGAGAAAACTACAGTCTGACCTAAACAACTTTCAATTTTGGTGCTCTGCAAACTTACTAAGTCTTAACGGCTCTAAGTGTAAAGTAATGACCTTCAATCGCTCTAAGCCGTTAATATCCACTTATACACTTTGTGGTGTAACCCTAGATAGAATGCTAGTAGACGACTTAGGTGTCCTATTGGATGCCAAACTTACATTTTCCGACCACATTTTTTCCATGGTTAACAAAGCCAGAGGTGTGTTAGGTTTTATAAAAAGATGGTCGAAAGAATTTAATGACCCTTACGTAACCAAAACTTTATTTGTCTCTCTCGTTCGTCCGATCTTAGAGTATGGATCTTGCGTCTGGAACCCCCAGTACGCGGTCCACCAAGACCGTATAGAATCAATTCAAAAAAGCTTTTTCTTATTTGCTCTTCGTGGCCAAAATTGGGATGCAAACTTACATCTTCCCTCCTATAAAAGCAGACTATTACTAATAAACTTACCTACCCTTGCTAACCGTAGGACAATGCTTGGCGTTGTTTTTATTAACAATCTTATTAGTGGGGACATTGATAGTCAAGCCCTAATAGGTCGCTTAAACATCAATGTGCCCGCTAGACCCACTAGAAACTATATTCCCTTATCCTTGAGACATTGCAGCTCGAACTTTGCCCTTCATGAACCATTTAGGGTATTATGTTCGAGTTACAATACCCTCTACAACATTATATCCAATACTTCTCCTACTAACATAAAAATCGTCTTACTAAACCACTTAGCTCATATTTAATTAGTTTATTTATTTAATATTCCACTCGGTACTATCCCCGTGTTCCGAGCCGTACGATAGACGGCAGAGCCCCTCGGTCGGTTGGGCGGAAGGTGGGTTGCACGTTAAGCAACGGGAGTCGCGAAAAAAAAAAAACATATCTCTAAAAATTGCGATGAGAATAAAGAAACTATTTCTGTTAAGAAAGAGTTTGCAAACATCCTGGAAGTGAAAGCTGCGAAGGGACTCATTTACAAAAAGATGAAAGCTGAAGGAGTGACATTCATAGCCATGATTGATTCGGGATGTGAATTGTGTTTGATGAGATAGGACATTTTCAGAAAATTTGATGGCTTGAAGCTAAAGCCAGTAGTTAAGCACCTGAGAGGTATCGGCAATGGCGAACTTGTGACCGTAGGACCGTAGCTACCCTGTCGCCCTCCAAAAAGACCAGGAAGCAACCAGTGAAGGAAGTTCCACCGTCGAGCGAGGAAGAGTCCGACGCTGAGCAGCAGATCGACGATCATTGATAATGAGGCTGAGGAAGATGAAGATGAGAGTAGTGACGAAGAGGAAGATGATGACGAGAAGGTGGAGCTAGGAGAGGTTTCAAAGACCTCAGACGCGGGGAAGGAAGAAGACTCCGACGAAGATGATGAAGCCCCTGTAGAGGAGCCTGTTTCCAAGAAAGGCAAGGAAAGTAAGAAACCCGAGAAATCCAACTCTGAAGGATTAAAAAAAAAGAGCGGAATTCCTAAAGTGTCCGTTAGTAGTATTCCGATAGGAACGCCAAAAAATCAGATCGTCTATGCCGCGAACTTCCCAAATAAATACAAACACAATGATGTGATCACCTTATTCGCCAAGTTCGGACTGATCTATGCAGTGCACCGTATCACTAATAAGTTGGGTTCCAATTCCGTCATTGTGGCCCTCGATACGCCGGCTGGAGCAGAAGCCGCTTGGCAAGCCAAGCATAAGGCGCTGACTCTTGGAGGAAATGTTTTGAACGTATCTCAGGTGAAGGACAAGGAAGCTTTAAATGATCGCACAGTTGTGGTTGCCCTGTTTGGACCAAAGAGGATACCAAGAGCTTTATCGAGAAAGTAGCTCCCGTGGAGGATGTTACTTTAACTGCTAACCGCCTTATCCCCAGGGCATTTGTACGTTTAAAGTCAGTAGATGATATTTCCAAAGTCCTAAAACTGCACAGTGGTGGTGAGCGACTGAGGCGATTTCATATATTTAATCTGATTTGAATTTTTTTTGAATACACGAATTGTTTAACGTCAATTAAATTATTACTTTGTTGTGTCAAAACATTTAAATATTGAATTGTACCACTGTTTGTAAACGTCTTGAACGCATTACTATGGATGCTAGAATGATCCTCGCTATGACTGTGCCTCTACTAAGGGCAAAGTTATCCGAACTAGGTTTGGATACAACTGGCAGAAAAGGAGCTTTGCAGGATCGGTTGATCGATCATTATGCATTAGATGTGGCTGACGATGAGGACGGCGAGGCTGATGGGGAAGTTGCGAGTATTAGTAGTGCTTCCAATTACCAACAGGCGTTTCAACCTAGTAGCTCGAGATTTAACTACGCGATATTCAGGACAGTGTTTCATAATTTTCAGGCTCCGAACAGGAAGACGTCAATCACTGGCTGTCTGAATTCAATGACGTTGCAGTTACCGTGGGTTGGGATAATTTGGTAAGCAACTTCTGATTGGAGCAGCCAAGCTCTACATTAAATGTACAAGGGGAGTTAGGGGTTAGATTGAGCTGAAAAACGCGTTGAAGGAAGAATTCGGTAAAAAGCTATGTTCGGCAGAGATACACAAGATTTTGCGCAAAAGGCAAAAACAACCAAAAGAGACATGCCTCGAGTATCTCTATAGTTTAATGGAGATCAGCAAACCGATAAATCTTGATGAGGAAAGTCTAGTATCGTACTTCATAGATGGCATCCCAGATAGTCAGGTCAACAAGGCAGGGTAGTATCGAGCGAATTCCATTAGGGAACTTAAAGCCGAATTAAGCATTTACGAAAAGATAAAGGGTATGGAAATATTAGAGACAATTTGAACAGGGAATCGACAGGTAAACCGACTCATAACAATTTTAAAAGGAAATGCTTCAAGTGTAACAGCGAAGGCCATATGGCTAAGGATTGCAAAGGCGAAGTAATTTGTTACAAGTGCAACAAGGAAGGTCATATCTCTAAAAATTGCGATGAGAATAAAGAAACTATTTCCGTTAAGAGTTTGCAAACATACTGGAAGTAAAAGCTGCGAAGGGACTCATTTACAAAAAGATGAAAGCTGAAGGAGTGACATTCATAGCCATGATTGATTCGGGATGTGAATTGTGTTTGATGAGAGAGAGCATTTTCGGAAGTTTTGACTGCTTGAAGCTAAAGCCAATAGTTAAGCACCTGAGAGGTATCGGCAATGGCGAACTTGTGACAGTAGGATGTTTCGACGTCGATCTTGAAGATGATGATGTATGCTTCTCGGTAACTTTCCATGTCGCCAAACAGAACGAACTCGAGTACTCTGCGGTTGTGGGAAAGGATGTGCTACAGTCAGTCCACGTAATGTTCAGTTCCAACGGCGTCTTGTTCAGGGCAAAAGAGAGAGACTTTGCATCGACATTTAATGTCACGGAGATAGTCGAGAAAAGTTCCGTCATAGATAAAATTAAATTATCTCACCTGGCCGACTATCAAAAACTAAAGGTACACGAAGAGGAGAAAAAGATCGCAGCTACCCAGTCGCCCTCCAAAAAGACCAGGAAGCAACCAGTGAAGGAAGTTCCACCGTCGAGGGAGGAAGAGTCCGACGCTGGTTCCAATGGCCTTTGATACGCCGGCTGGAGCAGAAGCCGCTTTGCAAGTCAAGCATAAGGCGCTGACTCTTGGAGAAAATGTTTTGACCGTATCTCAGGCGAAGGACAAGGAAGCTTTAAATGATCGCACAGTTGTGGTTGCCCTGTTTGGACGAAATGTCACCAAAGAGGATATTAAGAGCTTTATCGAGAAAGTAGCTCCCGTGGAGGATGTTACTTTAACTGCTAACCGCCTTATCCCCAGGGCATTTGTACGTTTGGAGTCAGTAGATGATATTCCCAAAGTCCTAAAACTGCACAGTGGAGGTGAGCGACTGAGGCGATTTCAAATATTTAATCTGATTTGAATTTTTCTTAATACACGAATTGTTTAACGTCAATTAAATTATTACTTTGTTGTGTCAAAACATTTAAATATTGAATTGTACCACTGTTTGTAAACGGCTTTAACGCATTACTATGGATGCTAGAATGATCCTCGCTATGACTGTGCCTCTACTGAGGGCAAAGTTATCCGAACTAGGTTTGGATACAACTAGCAGAAAAGGAGCTTTCCAGGATCGGTTGAACGATCATTATGCATTAGATGTGGCTGACGATGAGGACGGCGAGGCTGATGGGAAAGTTGCGAGTATTAGTAGTGCTTCCAATTACCAAGAGGCGTTTCAACCTAGTAGCTCGAGATTTAACTACGCGATATTCAGGACAGTGTTTTATCATTTTCAGGCTCCAAACAGGAAGACGCCAATCACTTGCTGTCTGAATTCAATGACGTTGCAGTTACCGTGTGTTGGGATAATTTGCAGAAATTTATTTATGCTAAGCAACTCCTGATTTGAGCAGCCAAGCTCTACATTAAATGTACAAGGGGAGTTAGGGGTTAGATTGAGCTGAAAAACGCGTTGAAGGAAGAATTCGGTAAAAAAGCTATGTTCGGCAGAGATACACAAGATTTTGCGCAAAAGGCAAAAACAACCAAAAGAGACATGCCTCGAGTATCTCTATAGTTTAATGGAGATCAGCAAACCGATAAATCTTGATGAGGTATCGTACTTCATAGATGGCATCCCAGATAGTCAGGTCAACAAGGCAGGGTAGTATCGAGCGAATTCCATTAGGGAACTTAAAGCCGAATTAAGCATTTACGAAAAGATAAAGGGTATGGAAATATTAGAGACAATTTGAACAGGGAATCGACAGGTAAACCGACTCATAACAATTTTAAAAGGAAATGCTTCAAGTGTAACAGCGAAGGCCATATGGCTAAGGATTGCAAAGGCGAAGAAGTAATATGTTACAAGTGCAACAAGGAAGGTCATATTTTTAAAAATTGCGATGAGAATAAAGAAACTATTTCCGTTAAGAGTTTTTTTAAAACATACTGGAAGTAAAAGCTGCGAAGGGACTCCATTCACAAAAAAAAGATGAAAGCTGAAGGAGTGACATTCATCAGCCATGATTGATTCGGGATGTGAATTGTGTTTGATGAGAGAGACATTTTCGGAAGTTTTGACTGCTTGAAGCTAAAGCCAGTAGTTAAGCACCTGAGAGGTATCGGCAATGGCGAACTTGTGACAGTAGGATGTTTCGACGTCGATCTTGAAGATGATGATGTATGCTTCTCGGTAATTTTTCAATTCGCCAAACAGAACGAACTTGAGTACTCTGCGGTTGTGGGAAAGGATGTGCTACAGTCAGTCGACGTAATGTTCAGTTCCAACGGCGTCTTGTTCAAGGCAAAAAGAGAGACTTTGCATCGACATTTAATGTCACGGAGATAGTCGAGAAAAGTTCCGTCATAGATAAAATTAAATTATCTCACCTGGCCGACTATCAAAAACTAAAGGTACACGAAGAGGAGAAAAAGATCGCAGCTACCCAGTCGCCCTCCAAAAAGACCAGGAAGCAACCAGTGAAGGAAGTTCCACCGTCGAGGGAGGAAGAGTCCGACGCTGGTTCCAATGGCCTTTGATACGCCGGCTGGAGCAGAAGCCGCTTTGCAAGTCGAAGCATGTCGCTGACTCTTGGAGAAAATGTTTTGACCGTATCTCAGGCGAAGGACAAGGAAGCTTTAAATGATCGCACAGTTGTGGTTGCCCTGTTTGGACCAAATTTCACAAAAGAGGATATCAAGAGCTTTATCGAGAAAGTTGCTCCTGTGGAGGATGTAAACTTTAACTGCTAACCGCCTTATCCCCAGAGCATTTGTACGTTTAGAGTCAGTAGATGATGGTCGTCGAAAATGTAGGCAAAGCACGAGTCTTACAGCTGCGATGCCTTGGAGAAGATATTCAAAAAATGTATGAATTGGACTATGTTGACGTTGTGTGTGCAGCAAACAGTTTTAGCTGTCACATTCAAGCAACCTGAAGGAGCTATAAAGGCTATTGCAAAACCCAAGGAAAGTCTAAAGGCTAAAGCTGAAGCCCTATCATGTCAGTAGCTCGGGGAGGGCTATCTAGTGACAAACTTGGGACGTCAGATACTACTGAAGCTGACCTTTAGGCAATTGTTTACCAAGAGCGGCGATATCGGGAGCATCCATATAAGTTGGGGCACTAAGGGCCGTAATAAAGTTCACAACCTTTCTGTAAATTATCTTGGCCAACGAAACTACCGTCAACCGCGTACCTATTTTTATCGAGCCCAACCCTCTCCTGAAGCACAGATTAATGAAAAGACACACTGCAAAAGCCACGCCCCCGGAAAGTTACAGAAGAACACATTTGGCCAAAACCTTTTAATATGTGTCCGTCACATGAAAAATGGGGGCAACTGTTTATAAAAAAGGAAGTTAGAAACTGAATATGCCGTAGGAGAATTAGTTGCCATAAAAAGAACACAGTATGAACTGGAATGAAACTTTCGTCCAAAATTCTCGGCCCTAAAAGTACTAGTAATTAATCAGGGCGTTAAGGTGAAGTAAAGAAAGAAGGTAAATCAGGGAGGGACCAAACATTACAACGACAGCAGCCGTCACATGAAAAATGAGGGTTCATTCATGAATGAAGATTCAGGATGGGGCTTGCCTGGATAAGGGCATATTAAGGTATTAAGCAGCGCTCTTTAATTTCATATGGGGACACACTGACTCGGAATTCCACAACCTCGTGAAGCTTTTTCCATCAGCCAAAACGTCATGTAGAAACTGTTCTCCTCCATCAAAAGAATGCTCGATAGCCAGCAAAAATTTTCTTCCCAATAGAGTGCGCCTGGGTAAATTTATTCTCTGGGCTCCTCCACTCCACCTCCTCACTCTTACACCTGAACTCAAGCTGTACACTCCTACCTCCATTCCCTCCCTCCACTTCCACTCAAATCCTAAAAGTCGTTCTCTACTAGCCCTAAACTCACCTCCACTAATACCTTAAACTCACCCACGACTCCTCCCCTCCAGGGCAGTGTGTGTGTGTAGTGTGTATAATATTACAAACTGTGAGCTGAAATGATAACGATTTCCTCCTACTCCTTTCCCAATGAGAGTTATGTGTGAGTGGGCTGCATATTGGGACATTTTATCATGCCTAATATTTTCTTCTAGAACATTCTCACTTCCTGTCCGCTCCACGTGTACATATATTTTGCATATTATTTTTTTTGGTAAAGAGAATTACAATTATCGTAATCCTCTCAGTTCTCGCACTTATACTCTTCAATCAAATGGTATTTAATACTGATGTAAGCAACTCATAAGTCGATCTCATTTCTAAATTTTGTGAATTTATAAGAGTATATATAAAGTAATGAAAGATAT